>NW_015636562.1:334554-337610 GCF_001515625.1 Sinocyclocheilus rhinocerous
ATATATATATATACGTTTTCTGTTTTATGAATACTATGAATTCAGACTTACTGTGCAGTAGGAAAGCAGACATATTTGGACACCAGGCATGATTTAACCACAGGTAAGAGGTGTTCTTAAGCGTGGCACATACAATCACTGTAAATCACACCCTGGTGTGGCTTATTGCTTTTATAAAACAGCAATATAAAAAAGACAACAATGTTCAATAAATAGCTCAATAAACTGTATGTCAGAGTGTTTATATCAAGAACACTGCACATTAAGAGGAAGGCTGAGATGAAAGAAGGTTACTGAAGTGACCTTAAGTAGGATCTAGAATGGTTTATGATTCATTGTAAATTTTCTGGTTAGCAGCCACAATATCTTGTAAAAGTACAAAATAATAAATCCTAATAGTCAGAATAGTCCGTTGTTTTGCTCAGTAGAAAATCTGAACAGTACAGAACAGATGGAGCATTATATCCTACCTGGGCTTGAATGATCCATATAGAAAAAAACCAGACAACAGTTAATTCTAGTTCTCTAATCTGATTGGCCAGTGTTGTTTTTATTATAACTGCACAGGAAGATTTCATTGTTTGTATCACTCCGCATCTGTGTTGGTGTTCCAGAACAGAGTGTGTGAGAGGTACAGAGTGGAAATGTATTGAAGTTGTATGATTTTTTTGCTCTAGGATTACTCAAGCAAAACCCAGAATTGATCTGGAAAGCCCTGTTGGATGCAGAATGAGCAGTAAAGGAAACTGCTGTCACTCCGCTCCACTCACGCTGTTCCAGGACGGATTTTTAGTTCCCTTGTTTCGGTTTCAGTTTTACATTGCTTGATGCAAAGCTTAATGGTTTGACTTATTTCGAAACTATTTTCAATGGCGAAGGAATAAAAAAACACAAATTTGGGGGTTGGTAATATTTTTTCTGTGTTTTTTAAAGAAGTCTCTTATACTCACCAAGGCCGCATTCATTTGATCAAAAATACAGTAAAAAACGCGATACTGTAAAATTGTATTACAATTGAAAGTAGCTGTTTTCTATTTCAATATATTTTAAAATAATTTATTCCTGTGATTATAAAGATTTTTTAGCAGCCATTACTCCACATCCTTCAGCAGTCATTCTAATATAATGATTTAGTGCTCAAAAACAGTAGTAGTATTAAAACCAGTTGTGATGCTTAATATTTTTGTGGTGATCATTTTTTTAGGATTCTTTGATGAACATAAACTTCAAAAGAACAGCATTTATCTGAAATTGAAATCGTTGTAACATTCTCTACTGTCACATTTGATCAATTTAATGCATCCTTGCTAAATAATTATTAATTTAGCAAGGGGGAAAAAAAACTTTTGAGCAGTATACAGCAAACTAATAGGTCCAAATCACTCTGAAAAAGAAGCTACTCAGTATTGGCTATAATTTCAGCTCTACATTGCTGTTGTTCTGAATAGAAGCACTACACACAGTCTCAAGTTCAACAGCAATTTCGCTCATGTGATATTGCTTTAATGACAAATTATTTGATATGAACCAATCAGAGCTAAATGCTAAAAGATGTCATCTGGCATAATCAAAGAGTGTATAACGTCTAAATTTATGATCAACAGTACTACCCATGTCCTAAGACCTGTACTAAACTGTGAGATCATGCAAAATAACATACTGTATTTATGCAGTGATGCCTTTAGTAAAAACAAATGTATGCCTCAATCTTCCAAGACGTTAAGAATTTCTCAAAATACGTGAAAAACAAGGCGCAGACTGTGCGAAAGCATGGTAAGAGAGCTGTGTCACGCCAGCAACTGACAAAATAACTGCAGATAATTAGAAGCTTTTGTAGCGCGAGCATCTTTCAACAAAGACACCTGCATTTCCTGCAAAGGGAGGCGACACACACGGTGATTGTCATTTTTAATCTGGTTCTCCTGCGGGGAGCCCGGTGGGTGTGCGAGTGCTGGGACGAGAATTCACACAGCGTTCCCGAACTGTTTCGCTCCGACAGGGCCCCTGCTGAAGGACTAATCTGCGCTTGTGCACAGTCCACGACAACATTTGAAAGTCTCGCGCAAAAAAAAAAAAAGAACCCAGTAGGGTCAGCTGTTAAACTGTAATTTGAATGTCTTTTATTTTAGCGTAACAAATTAAATTAGCATGGAACTATCAGAGGAAAGGAGCGTATTAGTGAACTCCCAGAGGCGAAGACGGTGGTTGAGTAGGTGGATACTTGGGAATGTTTGGCTTTTCCTAAAGCTGTCACATTCTAAGTAATGAACCGTTAATATAAAAAACGTTTTGTATGTATAATGGACAAGTAATTTTGTTCTTTACAAAAAAAAATAAAAAATATGTTGGTAAGAAAAGCAGTTCCACCCATGGTAATGAGAGGTGAGTTTCCTTCACAGTCCAGGCCCGGAGCACTCCATCTATCCCAGCGAGCTCATGGGGTTGGGGAAATTAGTGCGGCTTGCTCTCTTTCATCTCTGCTCCTGAATGGAGCTTCATGTCTGATCGCCAAGCCAATTTGCCAGCCCATGTGGCACCCAACCCATCAGGCCCAGGCAGCACACCTCCTGCTTTCTGGCAACGCGTGCTGAATTATTTTCTCCCCCCCCCCAAAAAAAATGTGGCGATATGCACGGCTGAATCCGAATGCCCATCTCCGGCATTGTCGGGATCATTTTGGCTTGATGCCAAACTTATTATATTGATCTCTCTTTTCTATGCAGTTCAATGGCTCCGCACAATGCAGATTTCAAGCAGAACATATTAGGCAAATAACATGAGCCCAGAGCCCCGCGCTCAGAGACCGATGCCCTTAATATCAATGCCTCTGTCTCAGCCCGCAGCTCAGGAGCAATCAAGACTCTTTCCTCTCGATCCCATCCCCTCTGCAGAATCTCAACTCCAAATCACAAAAGTCTATTTACTTGGGTGTTTCTTCACCTAGACTCTTAAAAAATAAAGGGGGCTTTCGCAGCGATGCTGTAGAGCAGGGGTGCCCAAACTCGGTCCTGGAGGGCCGGTGTCCTGCAGAGTTTAGCTCCAACCCCAATTAAACG
>NW_015636562.1:339412-343371 GCF_001515625.1 Sinocyclocheilus rhinocerous
CGCACATATCGGGATTTATAAAAAATAAACTAGGCGTAAATATGTGCGCACCGTACGAACACTCTAGAGCAGGGCTGTCCTGGAGGGCCGGTGTCCTGAAGAGTTTAGCTCCAACCCCAATTAAACGCACCTGAACCAGCTAATCAAGCTCTTATAGGCATACTAGAAACTTACCAGCAGGTGTGTTTAGGCAAGTTGGAGCTAAACTCTGCAGGACACCGGCCCTCCAGGACCGAGTTTGGACACCCCTGCTGTAGAGGAACCATTTTTGGTTGCCCAAAGAACTTTTCAGTTCTTAAAGAACCGTTTTTCTTATTGCAAAGAACATTTTAAGAATCTAAAGAACCTTTAAAGAAACTTGTCCAATTGAAAGGTTCCTTGTACAATAAAGGTTCTTAATGGAACCACAGATGGATACTTTTTTGTAAAATAAATATAAAAATAGAGGGGAGAAAAGAAATAAATTGAATAAACTGGAAGTATTGCGTTTATGGGCACAGACATTTGGAAAATTACCCTCTAGGTCACAATTTGTTTTAAGGTTAAATTCTCTATAACACTTTATTTTACAGTCCTGTTCTGCATATACATAATATTTACTTATTATAGCACTTACAATAACTGGGTAATAATAGCTAGGTACTGACCACAAATCTACCCCTAAACCAAACCTTAACCCATGTAGTTACCTTATACTAACCAAGTACTTTCTTGGGTATGTACACTTTTAAGTACATGCAATGTAAAATAAAGTATAACCCAATTCTCATTATTAACTATGAATTTTGCCTCAAACTCCTAATTCACTGCTTATTAAAATTGTTAGTCAAGTAGTAGTTTGGGGTAGGATTAAGGGGTGTAGAATATGGTCATGCAGAATAAGGCATTAATGTGTGCTTTATAAGTACTAATAATAAACAGCCAGTATAATAGTTACCCAACTCTCTTAAAACATGCTTTTCACACTCTCGATACATTATTTAATTTGTCTACTAACAATTTCCAAGTGTGCTCTACATACATCACAGGAGGAATCTGTCAAATGAGGAATTCTGTTTGATAACATCCTGTGATGGAAATGACATTTTAAACATTCTTCAATGAGATGATTGACTCCTTTGTCTTGCCAAGGCCAATTTCATAGCTAACATTTTATGTAACCTAAATAAACACAATTAAACAATGTTTTGCATAATATGACAAAATTACACCTTGATTGGAAATGACGCACTGTAAAAAATACTCTGTTTACAAGTGACACTTATCATTATTTTCCTCACACATCATGTCTAATATTTCAACTCAGGTATGCTCTGTACAGTTGTCCCCTAGGTAAACAAGTACACTTGGTAAACATTGTTAGGGGCGAAAATGTTTTTTTATTAAAAAAATTTTTTTTTAATGTTAATTATTTTCACACAATAAATATCAAAACAGATTATATTAATTTGTCACTTTATTTGGAATATTGTAGTTTTTCAAATGTAATAACACTGATATAATGGATTTTTTATAGTTTAAAATTGACCAGATCTTGGTTTGGCAAAAGAGTAAAACAATAAAATCGATGCATTAAAGCATTTGAAAAGTAGCGAAAATAAATGCCAAAAGCATGGTAAAAAGTTTCCAAGACGATTTTACTGTGAAAAAAATAAGTTAGCAAACCATCTTCAATAAAAAAAAATCCACTTGAAACCTGTAGCTGCAAAAAACGTGTTCATGGAATTTTTTTCACGCTGTTTACAGGCATTCCGATGCTTCAGTTGCCTTTTAATGACTCTTATCGCTTTCTGTCCGCATGCAGGTCCGTTGGGCCCCCTGTTGGCATGGTGCTATTTGCTTCTTTTGGCACGCGCCACTCTTCAGTGCTAACGTGGCTGGGCACAATACATCCGTTAATGGGCTCGTCTATGAGATGATCCCCCCATTTCCTGAGATGGGAATCAGGGTAAACATTTCAATGGGAATCCTCTACAGACTTGGCTTGCCAACCTGGCAGCTAGTTAAACTCGTGTCTCGCGTTCACCGCCTGCAAATGTGAAATGACTAAGCGTCTGAGTCTTTTTGACATCTCTAACGAGTGTCATATGGCTGTGACGGGCAGGGCTGTGATGAATTTGCTGCAGGCTAAGAGGCCAGGCGTTCACAATCACCAAGGATTATGAGCCTTTTATGACAGATGTACGTCACAGTCGTTGCTGTTGGTTCTTTTCTATGCATTTCTTTGAATTCCAGTTCTTTGACTTTTAGTGCTATTATTTGAGAGAGCTCTTTTTAATCTGGGTTGGTTACAAAGTAAGAATATTTTAACCTAGTATAGCATAAAATGCTTTAAATCTCAGTTGGTTAGTTGGTTATAGATTGAGCTGATTATAAAATGAGTTGAGTATAGAATTATCTGGTTTTAACCTGGGTTGGGTGTAGAATGAACTATAGCTAAAATAAGAGTTTGGCATAGAATGAGCTGGTTAATATTTGGTCTGGTTATATAATGAGCTGTTTACAATCCAAGTTGGTTATAGAATGAACTGGCCATTATGTGAGTTGGGTACAGCATTAGCTGATCAATATCTGAATGAGCTGGTTATAAAATGAGTTGAGCATTGAATTATCTGGTTACAATACGGATTAGCTACAGAACGGGCTAGTTAAAATATGGGTTGGTTATTGATTTCAAAAAAGGTTTTAGAATGAACAGGTTACAATATGTATTGATTACATAATGGGGTTGGTTATTGATTTCATGGGTAGTTTTAGAATGAACTGGTCACAATATGGATTAGTTATATAATGGGCTGGTTATAATATGTGTTGATTACTATGGATAAAATGGTTATAATCTGAGCTGGTTTTAATTTGTACATTGGAAAAAACAATGAATGAGGAGATTATAATCTGGGTGGATTGTATCTAAATTAGGAAAATAATGAACAGGTTATGATATGAATAGGATATAAAAATTAGCTGTTTATAATCAGGGTTTGTTGTAGAATAAGATGATTAATTATAATATGGGTTGAGTATATAATGAGCTGATTATTAAAAAAGCAGATTATATTATGAGTTGGCTATGGCATGAACTAGTTATTATATGTATTAGATATAGAATAAACTGATTATAGTCTGAGTTGGTTCTAGACTGATCTGTTAATATTAGTTGGCTATTGTCAGGGTGTCAGGAGCGAAGGAATGGGGAGACGAGGGAAAATCTCAAAATAACAGTCTTTAATAAACATCCAAGGGGAAACACAGGCAGGCAGGAGACACACGTAGCACCACTAGACGTTTAAAACTTGACAAGGGAACATAGGGCAAACAACACTTTAAATACAGAACAAAACGAGGGTAATTGACAAGACACACCTGAATCAAATGAACACAATCAAACAAGGGAGAAAATGGGTCACGGGAGCACATGAGGACAGAAACACAACAAAACAGGTCTGCCATTACCTCCCCCTCCCGGAAGGCGCGTCCTCGCGCCACTTAACTTCCAGAGGGGAGGGGGGGTGGGCGCCTATCAGGCTAGGCTTGCCCCGGACGGGCTGCCTCCAGAGCGGTACCGGTTCCAGGAACCATGGCAGAGCAGGCAGTGTGGGGGGCCATGGCGGAGCAGGCAGTTCGGGGAGCCATGGTGGCATGGCCTCCGTTGCCTTGGCCTCGGAACTCAGCCCGGCCCCTACGGCCGGAGACAAGTACATCAGGTGTTATGGGAAGTGTTCCCGGTTCCGGTTGTCCTAAATAATGCAGCCTAACAATCCTTTAACGGATTTGAATATTAGAAATGTGTTTGTGTGTTATGTGTAAGCCAGGTTAAAGAGATGGGTCTTTAATCTAGATTTAAACTGACAGAGTGTGTCTGCCTCCCGAACAATGTTAGGTAGGTTATTCCAGAGTTTGGGAGCTAAATAGGAAAAGGATCTGCCGCCCGCAGTTGATTTTGATATTCTAAGTATTAT
>NW_015636562.1:344459-364907 GCF_001515625.1 Sinocyclocheilus rhinocerous
CAGAGTTTGGGCGCTAAATAAAAAAAGGATCTGCTGCCCGCAGTTGATTTTGATATTCTAAGTATTATTAAATTGCCAGAGTTTTGAGAAAACAGCGGACGTGGAGGACTATAATGCAATAAGAACTCATTCAAATACTGAGGTGCTAAACCATTCAGGGCTTTATAAGTAATAAGCAAGATTTTAAAATCTATACGATGTTTAATAGGTAAAGGCATGGATAGCAACCTCTAGAGAGCTTTTTGAGAGAAATGACTTGATTTTAGAAGGGATTTACTCCATACTGCACTTGTGATCGATATGATACCTTTTCATTCACTGCTACGAATTGATGGCGGTCAGATAAGTACGATTTGAAACCATGCTATGCACTTCCATTAATGCCAACAAAGTTTTCTAGTTTTTCAAAAGAATGTCGTGGTCAATAGTGTCGAATGCAGCGCTAAGATCCAGTAGCACTAATAGAGAGATACAACCACGATCAGATGATAAGAGCAGGTCATTTGTAACTCTTATGAGAGCAGTTTCAGTACTATGATACGGTCTAAATCCTTACTGGAAATCCTCACAGAGACCGTTTTTTCTCTAAGAAGGAATATAATTGTGAGGATACTACCTTTTCTAGTATCTTGGACAGAAAAGGGAGATTTGAGATTGGTCTGTAATTAACTAGTTCTTTGGGGTCAAGTTGAGTTTTTTTGATGAGAGGCTTAATAACAGCCAGTTTGAAGGTTTTGGGGAAATATCCTAATGACAATGACGAACTAAGCTCCTAAAAGAGGTGCTTCCAGAAGTCATAGATACTCTTCTGACTATTGTTTTTTATTTGTTGAACATCAATTAAATGGTTACTCTTAAATTGGTTTGGACGTTTTTTTGTATTTTTATAGTTCGTGGAACAGACACAGTCTCTATAGTGTGATATCTAGGTGAAAGAGACTATGTGCTGAGAATGAACTGATTTCTGTGACGTGAGGCGGCTAGCAGACGGTTGGTTTAGCCAGTCTGTCTGCTTCCTGGAGCAGGGAGGGAACCAGAGCATATTACAGTGTCTGACATAGTACTTGCAAGTTCACACACCTTTTTAATGTTATTTTTAGTGATCTCCGACTGGCAAAGTCGAACATCATTAGCGCCGGTGTGAATAACAATCTTACTGAATTTACGTTTAGCATTAGCCAGCACTTTTAAATTTGCCAAGATGTCAGGCGCTCTGGCTCACGGTTTTCTTGGGGAAGACTCCGGATCCCCTGGCTGGAACTGGCTTTGGACTGGGCTCAGAAGTCCACTCCGGGCTGCATTCGGGAACAGAAGCCCTCTCTGGGCTAAACTCAGGATCTGAGGCCCTCCCTGGGCCGAACGTGGGAACAACAGCCCTCTCTGGGCCGAACATGGGGACAGGAGCCCTCTCTGGGCTAGACGCGGGATCTGAGGCCCTCCCTGGGCCAGACGCGGGAACAGCAGCCCTCTCTGGGCTGGACGTGGGGACAGGAGCCCTCTCTGGGTTTGGAACGGACTCTGAATTTGTTTGGACTGTAGCGGATTCTGGACTGAACTTGATGAAATGAATGGACTCGGGGGCTGGAGCCGACACTGGAGTGAACTCAGGGGCTGGAGCCGACACTGGAGCGGACTCGGGGGCTGGAGCCGACACTGGAGCGTACTCGGGGGCTGGAGCCGACACTGGAGCGGACTCTGGAGAGCATTCTGGACCGGACTCTGTAGAGCATTCTGGAGCAGACTCTGGAGAGCTCTCTCGACTTGGGTCAAGGGCTAGCGCCAACAGTCTTTTCCTCCTCATACTCCTCTTTTGGTTAGAGGTTAAAGAGGCTACGGTCGCTATCTTAGGACTTGAGAGTGGAGCAGTCGGTGAGCTTGAGAGTGGAACGGCCGGCGGGCTGGAGTGTGGAGTGGCTGGCAGGCTTGAGAGTGGAACGGCCAGCGGGCTTGACAGCGGGGCGGCGCCAGTTTTAGGGCTGAGGACTGAGAAGGAGCTCAGAACTGGAGACATGAAAATGGATGTGGATTTGAGCGCTGACCTGCCCGACTGGTATGTGGGGTCTGCCCTGTTCGAAGACTGTCTTCGAGCTCGGGGGTACATAGGAGGTGAAGGGTGGTTGAAACCATTTGTTAGGCATGTGGAGGGTCCTGGCATGGGGTGAGCTGGAAAGGCACAGTGTGTCTCAGAGGGGGCTGGATGAGGATGATTCAAATATTCCTTTATTTCTTCTACCTCAAAATTAGAACCATTTAAATAAAGGATAAGATTAATTAACTCGACCAAGGGAAATTCACACGTAGGGAGATCACAACGAATCGTATCCTCATTCAGACCCATCAGAAAACAGACACCGAGAACAGTGTCATGCCAACTCACCTGATAAGACAACTCAAGGAATTCTTCCACATACCTCTCCAATGACCGACCACTCTGCCGCAGACTCCACAACTGGTCCTCAGCCTCTATCATCTTTGTTTGGTCCAGTGTTTTGTCAGGGTGTCTGCTGTGCAGGAGCGAAGGAACGCAGAGACGAGGGATCATCTCAAAATAACAGTCTTTAATAAACATCCAAGGGGAAACACAGGCAGGCAGGAGACACACGTAGCACCACTAGACGTTTAACACTAGACAAGGGAACATAGGGCAAACAACACTTTAAATACAGAACAAAACGAGGGTAATTGACAAGACACACCTGAATCAAATGAACTCAATTAAACAAGGTTATTTATTTACCTATTATAAACTGGGTCACGGGAGCACATGGGGACAGAAACACAATAAAACAGGAACACAAGTCTGACATTTATAGAGTTGAGTATAGAATCTGATCTGATTTGGTATGGAATGAGCTGGTTGTCATCTGAGTTAGGTATATAATAGTGCTGTCAAAATTAGTGCATTAACGCAAGTGATTAATTTTTCCAGTTTAACAGCGTTAAAAATATTTTACGCAATTAACGCAGGGGCGGAGCTAGGGTAGGCCACCTCACTCACAACTGCTGCTTTTGTCTCTTTTTTCTTAACAAGAATTGTGTTTATTTAGACGCAGAACCTCTTTACAACCACATCAAATGAGAGATTTTTCAGATGCGCACTCCACTTCACCTCAGCGTCAGGCGCTGGTCAAATGAGCGTGGAAACGGTACAAGCGAACTGCGGTCAGATGAGATGTTGTCAGGTCATATGTCAGTAAAAATGAATTTTTCTGTCCTGTCAGTAATGTGCTCATAGAGCATGCTCTTCAATTGCACACAAATACTGCAGCGTGCGCTGTAGCCTGTATCATTTCATATTAAAGTGCGAATTAAACTATGAGCATGCGTGTCAGATCTGCGTCACATTCAGCAGTGGCAGCTCTTAAAGTAATAGCAGCCAAATAACCTAATAACCCAGCTGCTGTGATGTCTGTTAATCAAAGAACAAAAGACAAAAAAGAGGAAATCAATAACTTTTGTAGTTTTAAGGATGAATTTAGTGTTTGATAACTTTATTCAATTTCTGTATATTTCCTACTTGCTGAAGGGCACAGGTAAATATGCATTTATTATAAAGGGTTTATGTGAAGATTTTTTTTTGTTCACTTACATTAGAAGTAATTTTTAAAGCGTAATAAAATTAAAATAAAAATATACTGACTTTATGTAGTTTCTACATTAATTTGAAGATTGAATGTGAAATGATTGCAACATAAAAATTTAAAAACTTTAATATTTGGTGGGATTAATAGTGATTAATTTCAGAAAAATGTGTGATTAATTAAATATTTTTTTAATCGATTGACAGCACTAGTAGATAATGAGCTGGTAATTAAAATATGTGAATGTAGTTGAGTATAGAATGAGTTGCTTTAAATCTGATTTGGGTATTGAATGAGTTTGTTATAATCTGAGTTTGGAATGTAATGAGCTAGTAATAATCTGATGTGAATATAAAGTTGAATATAGAATTATAGAGTTGCTCTATGTCTGATTTGGGTATATGAGTTTGATGTCATCTGAATGTCATGCGCTGGTAATAATCTGTGTTGAATATAGAATGGGTAGTTTATAATCTAGGTTCGTTTTAGAATAAAATGTTTGCATTATGAGTTGGTTGTAAAATAACCTGGTTATACTATAGTCTGAGTTGCATACTGTATATGAGTTGCTTTGGTATAACCTAATGTTTTGAATTCTTCGCTAGATAAAATTTGAATGGGATGTCATTTAAATTAGATATGATGACCTACATCATTTGAATAGTCTGATGATGTGCAGTAATTAGATTAATGTAAGATTGAAAGAAAAACATTAATAGTAGTGGACATGTCTTAATTTGGTTTAGGTGAATTAAGTGTTTGTGTGAGTCATTATCTCTTTGATTTAATGTGTCTTTTTAGTCATTAAGACATCTGTCTGCAGTAAAAATGCCGGTCCAAAATAAATGAATTTATCAATTAACTAATCTTTGTAGGAATCAATCACTTTCTCATTAAACAGTGGTTTTCTTGTGTAGGTCTCCATGGTCAACACCTCTACAACTTCACAGAGGACACACATGTGGGATTTTAATTCCGAAATCATTTGTGCCGCCACCGACCCCCTATTCGCTCAGCGGCTGCTAAGGGGACTCTAGGGAGCCCTATCGCAGTTCTATATGCAAATGTCCTTGCACCTGGGCAGTGGTGCAGGCATGCTGGGAGGTTATTTATGCAAATCTGAAATCTGAAAGTGAACACGCATCCTAACCACAGTCACCGGTGGTATGATTTTAGATGAACAGTCTTCTGCTCGGACAGGACGGTAAGAAAAGAGCACAGGCGAGAAAAAAAAAATTGTCCACAAAAATTGCCCGTCAATGGTAAAATGCGTATTATAATACTGAATAATGAAATGTTTGTGCATTAGATTACCTGAAAAAATAATGTCTCTAAAGAGAGAGACATTCTTTTTGCCCCCTTAATGGTGGTGCAGTTATGGCATCTGCCAGCAGGGGTTAATTGTCAAAGTTTAAAAAAAAAAAAGATTGTAATTTTAATGGAAAATGACAATAAGGTTAAAACCTGTTATTTGGTTAAAAGTAAGTTCCCGTACTCTATAAGGAAAAAAAATGTTTTACTCATCATTCGTAGATCTTTCACAACACACACACAACCTGTAACCGGCAGGTTTGTAAAACATTTACAACTGATGAGTAGTTTACACTTTAGATTAGGGGATGCAGAAAGCTTTGTAAATGATTTATTCATGCGTTTACACAACAGGTTTTGAATACTTTGTAGTGTGTACTGCAATGTAAGGGCTGACTGGTGAGGGTGTAGACAGATGTCTTCTCTGACACACATGGAGTATTTTAACGCTGTGAGATAATAGTACAATGTTGACATTTCAATGATTTATAAGTGATTAATAATATATTAACTAGTAACTTATGGTATAGAAAATCAAAAGATAAGGTTGTTAATACATTTGGTCACTGTCTTTTAGATATGTATCGTAATTTAAATATTCATTTTGTAAATGGAAGAACTGGGAAAGATATCGATGGAGAGTTTACAATTATGCCAGCAGCTGGATGTAGGGTGATTGATTATTTTATTATATCCAGTGAACTCTTTACACATGTTAAAGATTTTGAGATTTTATATGTAGATATTTCTGATCACTTCCCATTATTATACACCATTAGGTTAAGTAGTGTTGAATCAAGGACAAAAATGCAGAAAAATCTCAGTGATGTAAGACCCTGGACAAGATTTAAATGGGGAACTAATGGTGAGAGGCAGTTTTTGCAAAGATTATCTTATTTACTGAATGGAAACTTTTTAGGTGGCTTTGCTACTGCAGTGGAAGTAGATACTAATATAGCAGCTAAGATTTTGACAGACTGTTTACATGAAGCAGGTAGATTTCTAATTAAAAAGTCTGTATTTAAATGTAAACAACCACAGTGGTGGGATGAAGATTGTTCATTGCAGAAATCTGTAAAATATAGTGTTTTAAATCAATTCAGAAGAACAGGTAATGTGGGGACTATGAACAGTTATATTCTTGAGAAACGAAAATTAAAAAAATTATGTAATAGGTAATATACTACAGGAAAACATGAAAACAGCAGCTGTGGAAGAAAATTAAAAGTTATGGAAGGTCTACTAATATACAGTCTAATAGTATCGCACAAGATAAGTGGCTAGAATATTTTATAAAGTTATTATCTGATTCAAAATTTAATATAGATGCTGATTCTGAAAACTTTGTCACAGATTGTGTGAATAATCATGAAGTTGCATTTTTTAATGAAGATGAAATTTTAGATAGTAGTATTACTTATAATGAGATTTTTAAAGCTATTATGTCAATGAGTAATGGAAAGGCCCCTGGACCAGACAGCATTATTATTGAGATGCTGAAAGCAGCATCACATATGTTATGTCCTATAATGCTCTCTTTATATAATAAAATATTAGATACAGGGTGCTTTCCAGAGTTTTGGTGTGAGGCTGTGATTTGTCCGCTATACAAGAGTGGTGATAAAAATGATGTAGAAAATTATAGGGGGATCTCATTGCTTAATGTGTTTGGTAAAATTTTTACAAAGGTCTTGAATAGGAGATTAGTATCTTATGTAGAAGTAAATAATATGTTTTATGAAGAACAAGCAGGGTATAGGTCAGGTTATTCTACAATAGATAATATTTTTATTTTACAGTCAGTGGTTCAGAAATATATTACAAAGCAAAAAGGAAGGATGTATTGTATATTTGTTGATTTCTCTAAAGCTTTTGACAGTGTCCAGCATAATCTTTTGTATTTCACTCTCATTAAGAATGGCATTGGTGGAAAAGTTTTTAGTGTATTGAGATCTATGTATTCTAAACTTAAATCATGTGTGAAAGGAACCGATGGTCTAACAGAGTATTTTGGCTGCACCATTGGTGTAAGACAGGGCTGCATGGTGAGTCCACTTTTGTTTATTCCTTTCTTAAATGAATATATAACAATGTTGAAGAAAAATTGTAAAGGTATTCACAGAAGTACAGACCTTGTTATATGCTGATGATATGGTTAATATAGCAGATACAATTGGAGGGTTAGAGAAACAGATTGAACAGCTGGAAAAATGTTGTAATCTTTATGGTATGAGAGTGAATTTGAGTAAAACAAAAATTATGGTTTTTAGAAGAGGGGGCTCTCTAAATAAGGATGAAAAATGGTATTTTGCTGGTGAACAGATTGAAGTGGTTAATTGGTACAAATATCTGGGTATGTGGTTTACAACAAAATTGTCATGGTGGAAAACCGACAACTTTTAGCAAGCCAAGGCAAGAAAGCAATGCTTTCCTTGCTACGATTTGTTCGTAAACATAAAATTAGCTGCAATCAGTCTTTGTACTTGTTTGATCGCATGGTTGCACCTATACTTTATTATGGATCTGAGATATGGGGTTTTGAACCAGTGGAGTGTATTGAAAATGTTCAGGTATCTTTTTGTAAAAAACTCCTGTCTATCAGTACAAGTGTGAGCAATGTAGCTGTCTTGGGTGATTTGGGTAGATTTGTATTGTCCACTTATATGAAAAGATGTATCATGTATTGGATAAAACTAGTGTCTATGTCAAATCATCATTATCCAAAAAAAAATTTATAATATGCTTTTTCAATTAGATGAAGTAGGAAAAACATGGGTTACTCGTATTCGAGTTCTGCTGTATTTTTATGGTTTTTCTAGTGCCCGGGAGGCTCAAAGTGTAGGTGATATAAGAACATTTACAGCTATTCTTAACCAACGATTGAAAGAAAAAGCACATGAGGCATGGTATACATCAGTTTTGGAAAATAATAAGTTAAATATATATTCACAATACAAGTCTTTATTGATACAAGAGAGCTACATTGCGTCTGTGTATAACATGCAACTGTAGGTGTATACAAGGCATTTACAACACTTTTTGCATCCCCTAATCTAAAGTGTAAACTACTTATCAGTTGTAAATGTTTTACTCATCATTCGTAGATCTTTCACCCCAGTGCACACAACCTGTAACCGGCAGGTTTGTAAAACATTTACAACTAATGAGTATTTTACACTTTAGATGAGGGGATGCAGAAAGTGTTGTAAATGCCTTGTATACAGCTACAGATCATACAGATAATTTGTAACAGGTAAGAAAGATCTACAGATGATGAAGTGATGAATTGTTTACACTTTAGATTAGGGGATGCAGAAAGCTTTGTAAATGATTTATTCATGCGTTTGCACAACAGGTTTTGAATACGTTGTAATGTGTACTGAAATGTAAGGGCTGACTGGTGAGGGTGTAGACAGATGTCTTCTCTGACACACATGGAGTATTTTAACGCTGTGATCTTCAGTAGAGGGTAAAACTGGTTCACATTATCACTAGATCCCACACACTCCACACAGAACGCAAGTCTGTGCTGATGAGAGAAAGGGTTTAACACACCCCACTGGAATCCCCTGACCGTAAATCATTTACACCTGTTTATTCACTTGACAGCAAATAATTTATTATTTAAAAAAAAAATATATATATAGTTTTAGCATAATTGCATTTTTGGGCTTTTTAACAGATCAGTTTACTACTTTAACGAAACATACATAAATTATATACTGATCATTTACTAATGGTTTAATCATCATTTGTTCATGATTAACAAATGTTTTGTGAGATAATAGTACAATGTTGACATTTCAATGATTTATAAGTGATTAGTAATATATTAACTAGTAACTTATTAACCATTTACTAAGGATATGTTTGATTATTTCATGATATGCTATTTTTTAAGATAACTTATGACAGATTGATAAATCGTTAACATATTACTTAATCAGTTGTGAATGTATAGTCATGTTTTGTAAATGATTAGTTAATCATCATCTAATCACTTGTAAATTATTTATAACTTAATCTACAAAACATAGATAAAAAATATTAACATATCACTTAATCCTTTATGAATGCATAGTCATGTTTTGTAAATGATTAGTTCATCATTAACTAATCACTTGTAAATGACTTGTAAATGAATTAACAAAACATACACAAATTGTTAGCATATCACTTATTACTTGCTTATGAATGTTTTGTAAATGATTAGTACATCATTAACTAATCAATTATAAATGACAACTGAACGTTATTATAAAGTGTTACCCCTTTTTTTGTATATTTAGAATATATATTTAGACTTTAGTTTAGGGACCAATTCTCACTATTAACTGGTTACTTACTAGCATGCATATTGCTAGCATAATGGCTGTTTATTAGTACTTATAAAGCAAATATTCTGCATGAGCATATTCTACATCCCTCAATCCTTTCCAATACCTAAACTTAACAACTACCTCACTAACTATTAATAAGCAGTAATTATGAATTTATTGAGGCAAAAGTCATAGTTAATAGTTTGCTAATAGTGAGAATTGGACCTTAAAATAAAGTGTGACCGTATATTGTTACTGTCACGATTATGTTCAGTTTAGTTCAGTTTCTGTCATGTCTGTAATGAGCTCTCATTAGTTACCATGGTTTCTGATTAGTTAATCCTTGTCCAGCTGTTCCTGCTTATTTCCCTCATTTACCTTGTGTGTACTTATAGTCCTGATTCTGTTCTATCCTTCGTCGGTTATTAGCGTCCTCCCTTCCTCTGGTTTCCCTCTCGTCCTCGCTCGCTCCATCGTCGCCCTGGTCAGCCGAATCCCTGGCTCCACCTCAGTCACGCGAGCCAGCCGCTCCACCTTGGGCTTCCAGGCCTTCGATGTCGCCCTGGTCCGTCAGCCTCTCTGCTCCACCAGTTCCTCCACGTACCCTAGTTCCGCCTCCGTGGATCGGCTTCTGGGTGTCGCCCAGTCCTTCAGCCAAAGCTCCTCCCTGGTTCTTCCCACCGTCGGCTCCACCATGGTGTTGGTCTCCTCCGAATTCTCCAGGTTCCAGTCCTTCACCAGCACCACGCCCTCCACCTAAGCCTCCACCCTCTTTCCTCTTTTCTGTCATCTACTGTTGTGGCGTGAGGTCACGCCTTCCGAGAGGGGGAGCTAATGTCACGATTATGTTCAGTTTAGTTCAGTTTCTGTCATGTCTGTAATGAGCTCTCATTAGTTACCATGGTTTCTGATTAGTTAATCCTTGTCCAGCTGTTCCTGCTTATTTCCCTCATTTACCTTGTGTGTACTTATAGTCCTGATTCTGTTCTATCCTTCGTCGGTTATTAGCTTATGTTATGTGTTGTACCAAGTCAGTATTCTCAGTAAAGTCTGTTTGGAATTATGCATCTTCGTTTGCTGTCCTCATTCCTTGACGACCCGTGACAGTTACATCTTATGTTGCTGAATTAATGTCTATTGTATTATTTTAGTGTCACATGTGTTACAATGATGGTGTTTTGTATTTGTGTATATGATACTATGCTGCTTCTACAGTATGTATTAGTATTAACCTCAGCTTGTGGAAGAAATACAGTAGAAATACAGTAGTTAAAAACTAGTTGTCTATCTGGTTACACTTTATTTTGATAGTCCCCTTTAGACAGTCTACTAACTATAAGTAACTTTGAGAGTTAGTAGACATGTAGTTGCAAATTAATGAGAATTAGTTGACATGTAGTTGCAGAGTAGACTGTTAGGTTACGTTTAGGGTTAGTAGAATAAGTTGACATAGTCAGTATATTGTATGTTGTGGACCCATCAAAATAAAGTGTTAGAAGATATTGAGCAGACAGTCTACTAATATGCTAATGACTGCTAGTTGACATCTAGTTGCAAAGTTACTTACTGTTAGTAGAATGTCTAAAGTGGACTATCAAAATAAAGTGTTACCGTCTATCTTTTTACCAGCTTTTAAAAATGATTGTAAGTATATTATTAAGGTACTTACTTTTTTACATTTTTTCCCACATTATTTCATTTTTTAACCATAAGTTCAATCTTTAAAACTTAAAATGCTGCTTCCTTAATTTTTATTTACTCTTTCCCCGCCATTGATGGAATTTTCCAGCTTTCCGTGTTTTCACTGGTTTATGGTAGGAGGCGCTATTGCACATCTTCTGGTAGAATACTGAACATCTGGATCAAAACATGATGAAGAAGAAGAAGAAACAAGCGTTCGCGTATGTAAGCAGATGCCTAACATTACCGAAAGAAATGTCAATCCATGAAGCGGTATAGGACCGTGCAAGCTTTGGATGTGTTGATGAAAGCAATCTGCTATATCTATATTTTGATTTTCATTCTGAATCTGATCCAGACATAGTCTTTTACAAAAACACAATTTTCTCAGCTTTTTGTTGAAAATGTTGCTTTTTTTCATGAAACTATGTTTTAAAAAAAACACTGCATGAAGCTAGAATTTTTAAGCAGAGGCTCTGTTCTTTGTTTTGGTATATTGCATGTTCAGATATTCATACAACAAAATATGCTGGGGGGCATTAAACCTTTGTGAAAATTATCAAAAATGCTGGCGGTGGCTGGAAACTATTCTTTAAAAAAATGCTGGCGAGGAAAAAGTTTTAACAATGTGACCTCCTGGGATGGTCAAACAAACGTATGTTTCTTATAGCATCATGTAGCCACAGTGTTTACATTTTTTGGGACAACTACCCTACAAATGGCTACTTATAGATTTTAAACGGGCATAGGTATTTTAACGTAAAAAACTAGCACACATCCCTTTTAATGAACCAATCTATCTTACCAATTTGATTGACTGATGTACTGACAAAATGACTCCCTAACTAACCTGAGCTGAAGTGATCACGGAAGTTATCATTTGCCTCAGAGTAGACATCTCTCTCTCTCTCTGTCTCTTTGTGATGTGGCCGTGAACGTGTTAAAGCAGTGGGTTGTAAATGAGGACAAAACAAATGATCAGCACGCGCAGTTGGAACGCCACCCAACCGCGCTCCACTCCTGTGAAAAACATCACACAGGAAATCTCTTTTTAAAATAAACAAGCTCTCACAGCAGACAATGAGCAAAATTAATGTGCAAATGTATGCAAGAAATTAAAAGGCAGAATTAGGCAGGCAAATGAGGAAGCTACTCTCTCGAATAACATTGGAATTATGAATAATTGTGGCAAATTCGCCGCTTCTAATATGACTTTTTGGTGTAAACAAAGGCTTAATTGTGGAAATTCATAGGTGAATGTGAGCGGCCTCGAGTTTTCTTTCAGAATGTTTCATAAGGTTACAATCAACTCAAGGAAGGGAAAAGAAGCTACAAAGGACGCTTCTTTGAGAGTACAACGGGAAGTTATCAAGCTGTCTCAGTTGTCACTCTTTTCCAAGGCCAACATGGGCGTTTTACTTCACCGGACCAATGACAGTTTGTCAAAGTGGTCCAGACTCTCACAACAATCTTAGTTTCTGGAGTACCGCCTGTGGGTGGACCAGCAGCTTTCATTCCACCATCAGCAGGGTGTTTCATCTCAGTACTGATGCCTTTCAAAGGTAAAAGGTAGGACTGATATCTCTCCTCATGTTTTGATTGACGGTGTGAGCTAACAAACTCATCATTGCAGGAGCGGTTGTCTCAGAGCGGATGGGAAGAGTGAACATTAGAGGAGATGAAAAAACCCGTCTCTTTGTACCTTGGACTGGGACGAGGTGTCATGGAATTCCCCGGAGACTGTGAGATGCAGGTTTGTTTTGATGTGGTGCTTGACAGACCTTAGAAGTGCTCACAACACGGCAAACCAGAGAAAAGGAAAGCCTGTTTTATATGCACACTGTACACCAGTATACCGTAGTGCTCTTTTGAGAATTCACCATTATTGTGTGTCCAGACAACAATTCACAGCAATTTTTAAGTTTTGGAGATTTGTTGGCTAATTCATATGAATTCATACAATCTCATTTGTATGTTTTTTGCAATGTACTTCCACCCCATTGGCCATTAGGTTTAGGGTTGGGGTTAGAGGTGGAGCTTCATGCTTCTTGTACGTTGTTGTACAAATCATATCGTATGAATTCATATGGAATTGACACCTCGTTAAGTTACATTTTCTCACAAGATCGGGTTGATGCAAAAGATTATATGTACTTGGACACTGAATCAATCCAATAGCACTGCCATATGGAAATGTCACTTTATAGCTAGTAAAAGAATTATGTTTTATTGTTGACTGACTGAAGTTGAGAAAAGAAAATGCCAAGGATATCATATGAAAATTTAGGCCCCTGTCAATGATATACTTTAGGTGTTGGCCCCACTTTGACCATAAAGGTTTGCTTGTTTCTTCTCTTTATTTTGTTGAAACTTTGAAATGCTGGGTTAAAAACAACATAATTTGGGTAGTTTTTAAAACACTGTACTGTAGGACAAAACCAACCCAATCTCACAAAAAAAGCATTTTATATTTGCATGTTTGTGAGAATTCATACAATGTTATTCGTAGAGAATTTAAAAGAATTCATAAAAAAAATAAATACATTTTAAAATAAAAAAATAAATAAATGAATTAAATTAAAATAAAATAAAATAAAAAATCATCATGAATCTGCACCCATAATCTAACCCTTAGTAGAGTATAAGCAGGTCATACAAACACATTTGAATGAGACACTGTTTCAGATAACCATGCTGAATTACATGTTTAATCTACATAGTATTGTCTTTCTTACTTAAATGTAACTACAAATAAATGTACAATAAACCTGAATAGTTTATTTACTGTTGATGTCAACAAAATTACGTGTAAGATTTAGTATAAAATATTGTTTTTTGGGACTATAAGAGTAGAATCAGGACCACTGGAAAGAGATAAAGAGCTAATCATATTTTGGTAATTATAGTCATGTGATAGCTAACATTCAAGATTCTTTTAAATGTATTATGTACATTAAATTGTGTTTTTTTTTCTAATTTTATAGGGTTCTATGTACAGGGTTCCATTTTTTCCAGCTAATTAATAAATAATAGTTTCTCAGTTAGTATTTGTCAGACCAGTCCTGCTTTACATAATATTTAAACACCCTAATGCAAAATCAAATATTAAGGAAAACAGGTTTTGAGCTTAATACTCACTATAGTAAATTGTATGTTTTTTTTAATAATCAAAGAAAAAAATCCCAAATAGGTAAGAATGAAATTCTGAAAATGTTATCTTAATATTTTTCTTTCTTTACTAAAGTAATGGTAACAATATAAGAATGTAGTGGTAATTTTACCAGCAAAAATTGTTTTGGTCTGTGTGCAGTATATGGCAAATTGTCCTTAAAGTTCAATATATATGTCAGTCCTGTGTTCCCATGTCTTGTGTTTTTCTCCCCATGTTCTCCCATGACCTAGTTTCTCCCTCATGTCTCATTATGTTCATTAGTTCCAGGTGTGTCTTGTTAATTCCTTGATTAGTCCCATAATTTAAGCCCTGTGTTTTCATGTCAAGCGTCCGGTATTGTTAGTCTATTCCCTGCAACGTGTGTGTTCCTTGTTCCATGGTGTTAATAAAATCTATATTTGTTCTGGATTCCATCTGTCTCCTCGCTCCAACACAGCAGCAGACCGTGACAGAATACCGGACCGACAAAAAGTAAGCGGTGCCCTTTCTCCCCGTTTTGTTTCCGGTTTTTTTTTTTGTCTTTTGTTTTCCTGTTTCTCCCCGCGGCCATGGAAATAGCATCTCAGTTCTCTGCTCTAGCCCGCAGGAATCTCCCTTTCATTGAGTTTGCCCGGGAATTCTGCGGGCTCGCAGCAGCGACGGCGTTGGACGATGCCACAATCAATTCTCTGTTCTGGATCAGGGCCAACTATCATCACTCCGTGGACCTCCCAGACACCAAAGGACTGAGCTGGAGGGAAGGGATCCTCCGGTGTCTGGAGAGCGTCCGGCCCCGATCCAGAACCAGCCCGCCGTCAAGCCCGCCAGCCGCTCCGATGTCAAGCCCGCCGGCCGTTCCTCAGTCAAGGAACACCAGTCGTGGTATTCTCAAGCCCGCCAGCCGCTCCGTTGTCAGGCCCGCTGGCCGCTCCGATATAAAGCCTGCCGGCCGCTCCGAAGTCAGGCCCACCGGCCGCTCCGATGTCAAGCCCGCCAGCCATTCCTCAGTCAAGGCCGCCAGCCGCAGCATTCTCAAGCCCGCCGGCAGTTCCATTGTCAAGCCCGCCGGCCGGTTCACTCCCAAGCCCTCAGCTGACAGCAGCCCGATCCTTAACCCCAAATCAAGGGAGGAATCTGAGGAGGAGGTGACTGTTGGCTCGAGCCTATGAGTCCGCCATTATGTTCATTATTTCCAGGTGTGTCTTGTTAATTCCTTGATTAATCCCATAATTTAAGCCCTGTGTGTTTCCATGTCCAGCGTCCGGTATTGTTAGTCTATTCCCTGCTACGTGTGTGTTCCTTGTTCCATGGTGTAAATAAAATCTATATTTGTTCTGGATTCCCTCCGTCTCCTCGCTCCAACACAGCAGCAGACCGTGACAATGTATTAATATACAATAAATTAATATCATTATTAAACATGGATTTCCCTTTTGGAGACAATATGACTTACTGTATGGTTGTAGTGTTTATCTAGAGAATGGATCAGTTTAGAAATATGGCCTCTTTACATAAAGAGAAAAAAAATAGACTGACTGTTTTGAGACAATTTATCCGTAATATTCTTAAGAGTACTGGCTATAAAAGACAGATTCAAAGGCTCTATTAGGCATGACGTTTGAAGGGGCTCTCAGTTTGAAGCACAAAGGGTTATGGGCCTGGACATAAACCCCTGCTGTCAAGTGAGACTTGAAGTACCTCAATGCCAGTGAATTTAGAGAGTCACGCAGCTTCCTGTAAGAACGAGCTGCTCATTCTCACCTCTCCGTTCCTTCTTCAAACTGAGTGAAAACTTTGTAAGAGCTGGATGGCAATTAACGGAGTGTTAATGAATTCTGTTTCATTATCCATGAATCAACAGGCTTGTGTTAATTACGACCAGAACAGGCTCTTCTCTTTCACAACTCCCCAGAGACATAAAATATACTCAGCTCATACCTGGAGCCACAGGTGGTCCCTCAGACGAAATTATGTCCTCACTCAATTTTACTCGATTTACCTTCATCATGGAACAAGAGCTGCCCAAGGAGGGCTCCGGTTCCCACGTCAAGCCCAGGGAGGGCCACAGTTTCTGAGTTAGGCCCACGGAAGTACATTGCGAGGCCAGGCCTCCTGAACTGTCTGCCCCGCCATGGCTCCCCGAGCTGCCTGCTCCGCTATGGCCCCCTGAGTTCCCTGCTCCGCCATGGCTTCCTAGTCTGCCTGCTCCGCCATGGCTTCCGAGTCTGTCTGCTCCACCATGGCGCCCTGGACTGCCTGATCCGCCATGGGTCCCGGAATGGGTACCGCTCTGGAAGGCCCCGAGACATAAAATATACTCAGCTCATACCTGGAGCCACAGGTGGTCCCTCAGACGAAATTATGTCCTCACTCAATTTTACTCGATTTACCTTCATCATGGAACAAGAGCCTTTGAACCTGATTGAAAATGTGTGAAAAGATGTGTGTCTGGAATACAGAACTACTGTGCTGCGGGAAAGCAGTACTGCCACTGTTTTCTTTTAATGCAGTACAAAGCGTACATTACGAGATGGTGTGCAAACTCCCTTCATATTAATTCTTGATCATTAAAAATGGATGCTTTGTCCCCAGTTGACATTAAACTGTAAACCCTAAGTTAGCAGAACTCTAAAAAGGTCACCATCAAATTTAATTTAATAAAAATTAAGATAATAGAACTTCAGGTTTACATTTTTTACTAAACAAGCATGTTAATTGCACATGATTTGAAATACTGATCAAGCTAACTCATAACGCATCAATTTGATTTGCATATACACTATATAGACAAGAATTGGGACACACCTCTTAATTACTGAATTCAGGTGTTTTAAGTCAGACCCATTGCCACACCAAAATAAAGCACCTAGTCATGCAATCTGCATTTACAAACATTTGTGGAAAAAAAAAACAGTCGTTCTGAAAAGCTCACGGAATTCAAGGATGGTACTGTGATAGGATACCACCTTTGCAATAAGTCAGTTTGTGAAATTTCATCCCTGCTAGATAATTCTACGGTCAATTGGAAGTGGTATCTTTGGAAAGTGGATGCGTTTTGGACTATGGAAGACCACAGTCATGGAGCAGGGTCACCAAGTGCTTCATAGTGCATAAAAGTTGCCAACAGTCTGCTGATTCTATAGCGGAAGAGTTCTAAACTTTCACTGGCATTGATATCAGCTCAATAACTTGCAGTGGGAGCGTCTCTGTTTGGCAGCCTGATGGGTGAGTCTGGGTTTGGCAGATGCCAGGACACCGTTACCTGTCTGACTGCAATGTGGCAACTGTAAAGTTTGGATGAGAAAAAAAACAATGGTATGGGTTTTTCAGGGGTTGGGATATGCCTCTAACTTCCAGTGAAGGGAAATCTTAATGCTTCAGCAAATCAAGACATTTTGGACAATGACATGCTTCCACCTTTGTGGGAACAGTTTGGAGAAGGCCCTTTTCTATTCCAGCATCACTGTGCCCCAGTGCACAAATAAGGTCCATTTGACATGGCTGGACCTTGTCCACACAGAGCCCTGACCTCAACTCCAGTGAGCACCTTTGGGTGAACTGGAATGGAGATTCCCAGTGGAGATTCCCAAAAATTCCCAGTGAAACACTCCCAGACTGCCTTCACAGAAGAGGGAAGCTGTTACAGCTGCAAAGGGGGGAACAACGCAATAATAATGCCTATGTATTTCGAATGCAATGACATTAAAATCCCAGTTAGTCTAATAGGTGTCCCAATACTTTTGTCCATATAATGTATGTTTTCTTATTAAAGGGACATGGTGTTCTGTTATCTATGTATTAAACCGGTAGAATTACCAATATCCAACCACAAAGAACCCCAAAAGTTCTCAAACTAAATGTGCTACTAAGTGTTTGTTTCTCTCTGATCAGTTTAACATTTGGATTGTTTACCTAGTGGTAAAGGTGACTTGACTTGGTGTGAAGGCAACATCGTGCATGAGCTAATAGGTTTTCAATTACCAAAGCAATTGCAGAAACACTTTATTTACACTCAACTGTGGTTAATTTGTTCCACGAATGAAATTGTAGAATAACAGGGCAGTTACTGAGATAAAGCAAGTCGCTGGTCATGTCAACTCAACATGGTAGCCCTAATGGCTTAATGTAAATGCAACTGATGCCATCCCGCGTCTCAGTTATCAGTTGTATTGAAAATGAAATTGGAGGACTTCCGTATTAATATTACTGTAATTGTTTTAGTGTAGCTTGTTCTTTGAAGAAGCTTTGAGTTACAAGTCAAATCAGTATTTTGTTTCCAGTTAGGTTACTTACGTGGCAAGAAAACGTGTAATAAATGGAATAATGTACAGCCAGATGGTTTTTATCACAAAATAAACCCCTTCAGGGCCATACAAGATCCTGATCACCCTATCTGGGTTTATTTTGCAATAACGCCTGGACGGTTGTACATTGTACCTTATATGCCTGCTTTATGTGATAAAGTAGAACAGTAAACGGGTAGTTGATGCAACAGAAATATTTCATCTGAAACTATCGTACCTTTCAGGTTTTATGACCTCATATTGGTTGAGAGGCTACATTTAATGTTTGTCGCTAGATGAAATTCATGTCACACCTCTGGAGTCACTTGATTTATGAACCTAACATTTATGCCCATGTTATTTGACAACTACCACAAAACAAACTACTCTTGATAATGAGAACTACATGTATTATATCACATGTGTAATTACATGGTAATAAGTTTTATTCCAATATTATTTTAAGACTAGAAACAAACAAGCTCTTTATAATCATCAAGAAAATAATCAGCCCATAACACTTTAATAATTCGGAGCTTGCAAGGGCAAGGATTATAATACTAATATTATTAACAAAGCACATTAACGAAAAGTGAAAAATGTAACAGATTTGAATGGAAGAATAGAGTACAAACAGAGCATAAGATGTATATGTATTTGAAGTGTTTTAGCAATCATTTGGAAATTCCTCATTCCCAAAGGGTTTAGCATATTTACAGTGCAAGTCTTTACATTTAAACACTTAACGTTTCAATGTTTCAGTGTTAAGAGCTGTACATGGCATTATCACTGAATGTGGGGCCCACTGTCAAGTGATGAAGAACCTTCTCGTCTATGGTCTGAATAGTGACCATCATTATTCTGTCTACAAGCCTTGTGAAAGGCAGCATACCTTATATGCATATGCAAATCATCAACCCTGAGATTTCTGACTTTTCTATTGGCTATTGAAACCTCTAAGCAAATATTAAAGGAAAACGTCTAAAAACTCAATTGTTCTAAAAAGGACGAGAGAAACCTCTTAGCAGAAGGTCAAATGATTTGTATGTGACCATCCAATCTGTCTTTAAAAAAATGCCGCATTTGTCAGACCAGCTGATCCAAAACATTTCAAAAAGTCACTTTGTTCAACAAAACATTTGTGTCCCATCGTTATTTTTCACATGCAAAAATAAGTTGCTAATTTTCTCAGTGCTCTTTCTAGACAGTGCCGGTTTAATTGCTAATTGTTAACTGGGAATGAATGCATTTGCATATTAATTAGGGAGGCCATTTACATTTTTAATTTGCTGCCTTCAAAGGGGGTGAGATAAAAGGTCGCACAATTTTAAATAATTTATGCTTCACTGCTGAAAAGAATCTGAAAAGAAGTGCTCAGCTGATTTTAACCCCTGAGAGCTTTTACAGAATAAAGCTCTCCAAAAATTGTTTTTACAAATCTAATTAAACGGAATAAAGCTCTGAGCGGACAGGAACAGAGAGACGTCCAGCAAGAGCAGGACAGTGTGCATTTAAGATCTCTGTCTTACTTTTATATGTAGGACTTTCTTGTTATTTCGGTTTACTTAGATGTGATGAATGAAGTGTACAGTCACTTTAGATCTCACAGACCAGTACAAATATCGCTTGCAGATTTTAATGTAGGAAAGAATTAAATACAAGTCATAACAGCGATGGAGGACAATTGCAGCACTAGAAAATTGTATCAAATGTAACACTTGAAAAATAAGTCATGTTTCTGTATCTCATGTCCACTGTATCTCAAACAGCACATATCAAACATCTCTGAATTTAATAGTTTTTGTACTATTATACAATATTTAGTTGTTAACATACACAAAAATCTCCTGCATTACATTGATATAAAAGGAGTTAAATAAGGATATGTTAATCAGCTGATAAGAACAGTTTTCGACTAGATATTCCGATGAAATAAATTCACACATTTTAAAGATTTAGTTTCAGTTCAGTCACACATTTTTAAATTCATAACATGTTGAAACTACTCCTGACCTCATATGGTAGCAAGTGCACTCTAAAAAATGCTGGGTTAAATACAGCCCAGTGCTGGGTAAAATAGGGACAAACCCAGCAATTGGGTTGTTTTGACCCAGCGGTTGGGT
>NW_015636562.1:364983-365850 GCF_001515625.1 Sinocyclocheilus rhinocerous
TAGAGATAACAGTTTAAAATCAAAAGCATCAAAGCTGTACAGTACTTAGCAGAAAAATTAAATACACCTCATACACCTCACCACTTGATGTGCTGAATAAATGTCATCACTCTTAACTTATCTGTGATTGAAAAACTTTTGCAGTTGCCCTTTTCTACAATTGCCCTTGTTTTTCCAAACTCGCTCAAGTACAATTGAAGTTACATGATAAAGTGTGTTTGCTTCTTAATATCTAATATAAACGAGAACCTAAACAAGAGCCGTCAGATCATGAAGATATGCTGTTTCCATGACTACCTCTATGTAATTCTTTTGTGTGTTTTTTTCTCAACTATATTCAAATTCACTGGATTTTCTATGTGTACATTTTGTGGGCTAGCTTTTAACACAGCTACTTCATCTGCGACACTAGCCTCGTGGCCCGCAGCGTGTTCACATTCTTTCATCTGCCCTGATCATGTGTCTAAAGCACATTGTGATTTTTTGACTCTTTTCTGTAACACTGATCCTAATTACACACCCCAAACGAACCGAGAGCGGCTACATTTAAAGCCGAGCACATCGTCATTGTCTGTTTGGCATTTGGTCTTTGTGCCTATGCACTTAAATTACATCCTGACAATCCCAGCATGCATTAGAGGACAGAGAGAGAGAGAGAATGTGTGCAAGAAAGTGTAACTTGTCTGACATCCCTCCACCAGGCTAACTCGCGTTTAAAACAAAAAAAGGAACCCACTGAATCCCACAGAACTTCCTGTTCACTGATCGTGTGAAGAAAGTTAACATTCCATTGAACGTCTGAAATTAAAGGTCTCTGCAGTCAGACTTATTCTCTCCGGACATGAACTCAAGTGAACCAAGCCACTA
>NW_015636562.1:366712-367746 GCF_001515625.1 Sinocyclocheilus rhinocerous
TGGGTCAAAACAGCCCAATTGCTGGGTTTGTCCCTATTTTACCCAGCACTGGGTTGTGTTTAACCCAGCATTTTTTAGAGTGTGTTTGCATGCTGTGTTAATGTTGCGTCATAATCAGCAACCTAGAGATAACATAGATATTAGTTTAAAATCAAAAGCATCAAAGCTGTACAGTACTTAGCAGAAAAATTAAATACACCTCACAACCGATCACACTTGATGTGCTGAATAAATGTCATCACTCTTAACTTATCTGTGATTGAAAAACTTTTGCAGTTGCCCTTTTCTACAATTGCCCTTGTTTTTCCAAACTCGCTCAAGTACAATTGAAGTTACATGATAAAGTGTGTTTGCTTCTTAATATCTAATATAAACGAGAACCTAAACAAGAGCCGTCAGATCATGAAGATATGCTGTTTCCATGACTACCTCTATGTAATTCTTTTGTGTGTTTTTTTCTCAACTATATTCAAATTCACTGGATTTTCTATGTGTACATTTTGTGGGCTAGCTTTTAACACAGCTACTTCATCTGCGACACTAGCCTCGTGGCCCGCAGCGTGTTCACATTCTTTCATCTGCCCTGATCATGTGTCTAAAGCACATTGTGATTTTTTGACTCTTTTCTGTAACACTGATCCTAATTACACACCCCAAACGAACCGAGAGCGGCTACATTTAAAGCCGAGCACATCGTCATTGTCTGTTTGGCATTTGGTCTTTGTGCCTATGCACTTAAATTACATCCTGACAATCCCAGCATGCATTAGAGGACAGAGAGAGAGAGAGAATGTGTGCAAGAAAGTGTAACTTGTCTGACATCCCTCCACCAGGCTAACTCGCGTTTAAAACAAAAAAAGGAACCCACTGAATCCCACAGAACTTCCTGTTCACTGATCGTGTGAAGAAAGTTAACATTCCATTGAACGTCTGAAATTAAAGGTCTCTGCAGTCAGACTTATTCTCTCCGGACATGAACTCAAGTGAACCAACTCCTTTCAGCTACTATTGACTAGAGTGAAGGAAGGGTGCCC
>NW_015636562.1:368815-370796 GCF_001515625.1 Sinocyclocheilus rhinocerous
ACTTATCTGTGATTGAAAAACTTTTGCAGTTGGCCTTTTCTACAATTGCCCTTGTTCTTCCAGACTCACTCAAGTACGATTGAACATGTTCATGTCACGTGATAAAGTGTGTTTGCTTCTTAAAGTCTAATATAAACGAGAACCTAAACAAGAGTCTTCAGATCAAGAAGATATGCTGTTTCCATGACAACCCTCTTGTGTAAATCTGTTGTTTTTTCAACTATATTCAAATTCACTGGATTTTCTATGTGCACCGTTTGTGGGCCAGCTTTTAGCACAACCTCTTTAAACTACGTGTGACGGTATTATCTGCGACGCTAGCCTTGCGGCCCCGCAGCGCGTTCAGATTCTTTCATTTCCCCCCGATCATGTGTCTAAAAGCACATTGTGATTTTTTTGACTCTTTTCTGTAACACTGATCCTAATTACACACCCCAAACGAACCGAGAGCGGCTACATTTAAAGCCGAGCACATCGTCATTGTCTGTTTGGCATTTGGTCTTTGTGCCTATGCACTTAAATTACATCCTGACAATCCCAGCATGCATTAGAGGACAGAGAGAGAGAGAGAGAATGTGTGCAAGAAAGTGTAACTTGTCTGACATCCCTCCACCAGGCTAACTCGCGTTTAAAACAAAAAAAGGAACCCACTGAATCCCACAGAACTTCCTGTTCACTGATCGTGTGAAGAAAGTTAACATTCCATTGAACGTCTGAAATTAAAGGTCTCTGCAGTCAGACTTATTCTCTCCGGACCTGAAATCAAGTGAACCAAGCCACTATTGAATAGAGTGAAGGAGGGGTGCCCTCTTGATTGAATAATTGATTTTCTGGCGTGCTCTATGTTTAAGAAGGATAAGACGACATCCTTCGGCTGTAATGATTGTAATTACTGCAATGACTGGTCATGTCAAATATGACACTGAAAGGACTGTTATTAACCTTTATTATCCAGCCAGAGAAATTTGAAAAAGGCGACAAGAGGCTTCGGCGTCTCTCCCCTCTGCGGCCCACCTCAGCTGAACGCGTGGATGAACTGATCCGAGATCAACTCCCTGTTGCTGATGTTCGGCAGCTGGTTAATTGACTGTGTAGTCTGATTCACTAAGCTGTCGCTATTGATTCTTAATGTTCTCATCGCTCTTTAATCAAGCGTCATCGACAATCAGCCGGGCAGAGTTTCAAGAATGAGTTTACCATGATTCAGACGTCAATATGTTCCGATATTTATTTGAACAGAGAGGTCAGGTGATGTGGCTACACAACAAATGAAACTACAGATTTTTATGTTAATGGGAACTTTTAAGTCAGAAATACTAATAAATTTGAATTATGTGACACTCAATATTAGACCAAAAGAATTCCCCCAAAAGTTGACCCAATCTGTCAAACACAGTTGAGAAAAAAAAAGTGTGTGTGTGTGTGTGTGTGTGTGTGTATATATATATATATATATATATACACTGTATATATATGCTATTTTAACTAAATAAAAGAGGGATCATGAAAATTGCATGTTATTTTTATTTAGTGTACTCTCCCTGAATAAGCAGATAATAACAATAAACAGATGTTTACATATACTCCAGAAGACAAAATAATAACTGAATTGATACAAAATGACCCCGTTCAAAAGAATCTTAAAGGGATAGTTCACCCAAAAATGAAAATTCTGTCATTAATTACTCACCCTCATGTCGTTTCAAACCCGTAAGACCTCTGTTCAGCTTCGGAACACAAATTAAGATATTTTGATGGAATCTGAGAGCTGATTTTACAAAGCTACGAGAATACTTTTTGTGTGCAAAAGAAAAAGAAATAACATCTTTATTCAACAATTCGTCTCCTCCGTGTCACCGTAGCGCCATTTTGGAGAGTATCCACTGAACGCAAACAGCGTACACTGTTTTGTGTCAGCTGCGGCACGCGGATACGTTGTTTACGTCGTTTACGCTTTGATTTGAACGAAAACAACGTATCC
>NW_015636562.1:370879-384807 GCF_001515625.1 Sinocyclocheilus rhinocerous
TGATGTCACGGATTATTTTACCGATCTCCTTGCTACGTTTCTGGACCTTGATAGTGTAAGGATCCTTGCTGTCTATGGGAGGGTCAGAGAGCTCTCAGAATGCATCAAAAATATCTTAATTAGTGTTCCGAAGATGAACGGAGGATTTACGGGTGTTAATAATCTGTGTTGTTTCCTGGATGATCCACAACTGTTTTTTACACCCCCCAGCTCTTAATGCATTGTGTTGCCTTCTTGAGCATCAGTAAATATTTCCACCTTTTGTAATAGTTACATGAGTCCCTCAGTTGTCCTCAGAGTGAAAAGATGGATCTCAAAATCATACAGTCACTGTTGGAAAGGGTTCAACTATGCAGAAGATGCTGGAAAAATTCAGGGGTATGTAAACTTTTGAATGGGGTCATTTTTATAAATTGAGTTATTATTTTGTCTTGTGGAGTACATGTAAACATCTGACATCTGTTATGGGAAATAGCTTGCTCAGGACAGTGCTAAATAAAAATAACATGCGATTTTCATGATCCCTCTCATTTAGTTTCAAATTAACATTTTGCACATTCTGCAAGAGGTATGTAAACTTATGAGCACAACTGTATACATATAACATTTAATGAAATATATAGAATATGTATAGAATATATTGGATATAGAAAAACTGAAATAGTATTTTCCTGAAAAATGAACTATAATAATATTTACAACTTTGAAAAATCATTTTTAAGGTGTGTACATATATTAAATTCATTGTGATATAACTGATTTGTTGACAACCTAAAAATCTGAATAGAATTAGAAGTTTTCGTAATTTTATTTATATATATTTTTAAAGCTGTTTCACCACTGAACCAAAGCACCATTTGAACTCCTGACACATTTCAGTAAAAAAGTGCCACGCTTTGGCAGCTGTGCTTATTTGCATATTCAGCCACTAATTAGCCCTTTGAGCAGAGAGCAGAGTGGGACCAGGGGGCATTGGGCTGGGCTGGCCAGGCAAGAGTGGGGGCACTCATCCAGAAATGGGTTCTGGGTAAGGTGGGTCACACTGTAAAATTTATGGTAAAAAACCGGCAGCTGTGGTTGCCGGAATTTTACCGTAAAAAATACGGTAGCAACGTTTTAGGTTTTAACTTAAAGCAGTTCTAGAGTATTGTGTAACTTAACAAATATGTCTGTGTTGCAATGGAAGGAACTACAACTATAAAAGGATACAGTCAAGTTCAGGTTTAAATTTTATTAATTAGGCTACAACGTCATTATTTGCACCAGTGTTCCCCAAACTGGAGTTTGTGAGAGACTAAAGGTGGTATATGTGAGTTTAGAGGAAAGTTAGTAAATACATCACAAAAAAATACATAGTTAAAATAATTTTTAAAATAACAATTAGCAAAAAAAAATGTAATGTTATATTTGTTTACCTGCATGACTCTTTACTGTCATCAGAGAAGTGTGAGCAAATGCGTGGTTAAATTATTGAAATATTAACTTAATATCTCAGGGGTATTGCAAGTATTTTACACCAATGACAAAAAGTTTGGGAAAACCTGATTTATACAATGGCAAGAAAAATGAAAGGATGCCAAATCTAATGAAAATAAAGAACTCAAGTTATCCATTGTTTGGGTGAGAGTTGGTTATTTGCATGTACATTTTAATTTTGATATTTGTTAATCATCGTTTGACATTTTCAGATTCTAATTTCTGTCATTTTGTCAAATGTGTTCGTTTGATACTGCAGTTCACCCACCAAAATGATGTCACTTCCTAAAGGATGATGTCATTAAGCAATTGAATTTTAGTTCGTGGGAAAATCCTACAAACCAATTCAAGCAATATTTCCAAGAAAACGTGTTTTGTTGGAAGCATTTCAGTTAGAGTAAGGAACAAATGAAGACACGCCTGGGTTATGTTTTAATAAACTGGGGGAAATGGCAACATCTGCTCAAATCTGAATTATTTAAAATTCACCCGTGTTCAATTAATTGGATTTTCTCATTAAAAAAAGTGTAAAATCATTTCTATTTTTATAAAATGTGGTTTTATTCAATATTTAGGCCTAGCTACATGGGGCATGAACAAGTAGGCTACAGCATGGTGAAAATGACCCAGGTAAAATCAAAACGGTGCCATAAACATTACTTTCATTACAGTCATATGAATTCAGTGCAGCGAGACTTGGCACACATGTCATTTTTAATTGACAAACAAACACTTTGAGAAGAGTTGATTCTGCAGCAGTAGCAGTGGAGGTTTGGTAAACCGACTAGTGGTGTTTCTCTAGTGTTTAACTCTAATTATACTTCCTCATAAAGCCCTGCCATGCTCAGAAACACCTGAAGAGCAGACGTCACCGCACTCAGGATATTGTTATTCAAATGTTTCCTCATCAGCAGCTAACAAAGGCCAATTTGCATGCCATTTTTAAATAATATCCAGCACTTAGCATGTGCTTGCCACTAACAGAAAACCACTCAAAAGAAAAACGTCTAGTCATTTTTTCGTTACTAGGAATTATTTAAGTGTTATAAACATTGTTTTATTTATTAAAGTTATAGAAAGTCCATTTTTCTTTTGAATTTCACGTGAACATGAAAAGGGCGCATTGCCTGAAGATGTAAAAGCAGTACCTCAACAGACAACAGCGACACCTACCGGTTGTTCTGTGAAAATACGGTCAGTGCACACTGATCGCAAATAAATGAAACGATCATTGTATCGATCTATCCAGCACTAGTGAGCTAGTAGAGCTGTTGAAATGATAAAGAAAACAAAACCCTCGTAGTAACTTAAAGTATCAGTTTATGACAAATAAATAAATACAGCTACCCACTTCATTTTGTTCCAACTTTCTTTCCATGCTTTCTTCTGAGGTAAAGAAGGCTGACCTGTCTTCATTCAGTCCTTTTTTGTTCGACAGAACAAAAACGACATAAGAAATGACTCATTTTTGACTCGTGTTCAATTTTGGGTCAACTATTCTAAAGCCTTGAACCTACAGATACAAAGCAGTAGCCTATAAACACAGCATTTGAACCATTCACGACTTTATGTTTAGTTTCCGTGAGATACGGAAAATCCATGAGAACATGCATTTAACTAAGCAACAAAACAATTGAGCTAAATTTGAAAAATATCTCCACATAGGCCTTTGTTGGAGTAACTTAATGAAACGAGTCCTTCCTCTACCCATAGTGCTTTGCTCTCATTAAAAGCCTGGATGTCTCAGTGAAATGGTAGCTACAATGTGTTTGTAACTTCTGAAGGTTTTGATCTGAGTGAGACAGACAGACAGCCCCTTTCATTGCATGAACATGGCATCGCACTTTGAACACAGCAATGTTTTAGTGTGAGTACTTCATTAACGTGAAGGTTACGCTTTTATCACCTGCGCTGGAGCCGTCAGCGAAGAACAGAACGATAACGTAGATAGACAGCCTTACTGGAAAAGGAAACAACAAAACTGCAAGCAACAGTCAAGAGTGAAGCATTGAGGCGCTGAGCCTCATAACAACTCTTCAGAGGCTGAGAAGGAAAGCATGGGATTACAAGAACGCACATATCACACGCACAAGTTGGTCCTGCTGTAAAATGCATATACTACTTAAAATTGTCTCATTGGGTCGATCAGTGAAGATCCTATCTGTTTTGTTGACCACTGGACAGTGACTACATGACTGAAAGAGCTAGTAGTCGAGCAAACTGCCCTCAATCTGCTGTCCAACTAGGCTATAGATAATAAAATACCCAAAGGTAGGCCTAATAGGGCAAATAAATTGTTCCATTTTATTTTTTTTTAAATTTCCTTATAAAATTATATTAAATACTACACCAAAGCCTAACCTTAAATTAATAGTGAGCACATGTTGCTAATTACTGCTGTTCAGCACTTATTTGTGTAATTACAAATTTGTTTGAACATTTCCACTGCCCAGAACAAAAAGTACAATTAATTCAACAAACCTGGGTCCAAAATGAACTCTTGCCAAACAGCAATTTCCGCATAAATGGATATAGCTACAATGATTAATAAGATAACTCACAAAGATATTTTGAGAAATGCTTCAGTTTTTTTTCTCCCCACAGCATCAATAAGACGATCAGTGGCTCTCAGTTGGTTACAAAATGTAATATTGCAGTTGGCACAAACATATTTAATGTTTTATTAGTTAGGCGTGAATTTAGAGATTTGTAAGCCCCAAGTAAAAAAAGAGGAAAGCGATCCTATATTTAAATCATTGAATATACCAGAATTTTCTCTGAGATTGTCCATAATGTTTTGTGATGATAGTAATTAAAATCATTGACAATGATATTTTTACACTGAAAGTTCATTTAATCTCTAAAAAGTTAAATTAAATAAACTTAAAGAAATTTAAAATAAAAACGATTAAATAAATAATAAGAGAAATAAGCTGTGACATCTTATATTGCATAGACCACTCAGATTCATACACAAAATGTTTACTTTGTTTTTACTTTGGAAATGGTATTTGATTTTTAACAGACATTCATCACAGACATGGAGCGTCAAGATATTAAAATAATCACAAGTAGTCTCAAATGATTAATAAATATGTCTTACATTTACTCTTTCAAAATGCTTTCATTCCATTGTATATAATAATGTTATTCAATAAAGATGTGCTTAAGATGCTTTTTCTATCAAGTGACACATGAAGACTCTATAGAGTATGATTGGACACAGGTTTTGATGTCAACAACAAAAAATATGGGAAACAATTCCCCTCCCCTTTAAAATCTTGCTGAGATCACAGAAATAAATATATTCTAAATAACGATTATAGAAATTCTTCATTAAACCTTGTGTTGGACACAAAAGTTTGGTGTAACTTTTAAAAGCAGGATGAGGGCAGGCATTCTGGGACAAACTCATCCTTATCTGGTTCAAGAACACAAATACACTGAATAAGGATCACAAAGTGAGATCACAAAGCTTTTTCTTTTTTTTTGTAGAATAGGTAAGCCATCATCATTACGCTCAGCTGACCATAATGATTATTGATCAATCAACAACAGCAGCTGAACAAATTAAAGTGTGTAACTGCGTACTTGTACTTCCAAACAACAATTAAGAAAATAAGAAGCAAAAATGTATTGATTTTTGAACTGTCGATTAGCAGTTTATTGAACTGGCTAGCAAACAAAAAACAATGAAAGTGAACTAAAAAAATGCGGTCACACTTTATTTTAAGGTTATTTAACAAACCATTAACTGCGACTTTTGCCTCAAACTCCTAATTTGCTGCTTATTAACAGTTAGTATGGTAGTTGTTAAGTTTAGGATTAGGGATGCAGAATAAGGTTATGTGCTTTATAAGTACGAATAAACAGCCAGTATGTTAATAATATGCATGCTAATAAGCAACTAGATAATAGTCAGAATTGGTCTCTATAGCCTGCTAAAGTGTTGTCCAAAATGCATTGAAAAGTGCATTCACACTGACAGGCTAAGGACATTTAAAGATGTGTGTAGTTTATTCAACCAATCTTAGCTTAACAATTGTGAGCCATTGGTAAACTGCCTTGCTGAAGAGTGTAAACACTGTGGTGCTTTCAAACTTTGCTCTGCTTGTTTGAACTTCTGGTTAGACCATTAGCATGAATTTGGGGCAAGACTAACTGTAGAATGACCAATAAGTGGGGAAAGTTTGGGGAACAGTCCCAGGAAACAGTGGTGATTGCTTATAGCGAAGCATCAATGCATTGCTCATACTTTGTAACTCTATGCTATCTTTTGAAGAAGCACACAGAACATTCCAGAAATCTAGACGTTTTGCAGTGCATGGGATAAAACGGAGTAGTGGCTGTCAGGACTATTGGTGTTCAAGTTGTTTACTTCAGACCACTAAGGTTAAAGAGTATTTTAAGTTTTTTTTTTTTTTGAGTATTTGCAAAAGTCAGTCATTACCTACACCTTGACTAAAAATACTTTATTTTAATATGTCCTTGTAACATTTACTGTAGTAATATCAGTAAATTATGCATAATTACAAGCAAATAACACTACACCAAACCCTAACCTTAAATAAATAGTAAGTACATGTTGCTAATTACCGTTGTACTGTACTTATTTGTGTAACTACACTGTGACAACAAAAAATGTGACCAAAAACTTGTTTGAACATTTAGACAAAAGGTTCAGTTAATTCAACAAACCCAGGTCCAAAATGAACACTTGTCAAGCAAGCAAAGTGAATATTGGCAATTAAATGATATAAATATGTAGCCTGATTTGCTTTCCAAATCCGCACACCACGCCTATATGAGGGCATACTGATATAATATCTTTGTCTGAAATATTAGCTATGAAAACTGAATATAAGCACTATCAAATTTATATGGTTAAAATGTGTAAAGTCTTTAAAAATAAGCCTATTTAAAGTATGGTTGGTCTATTATGGCTTTCAGCTAAATTAAAACAGTAAAAACTTATCCCAGCTGAAGACCACTGGTGTGACTTTAAATGCAGACCGTGAGCCAAAAACTCATCACCAAACACTTGTTCATACACAAACGGTGCGTTCCAAACGGGATATATCGCCCTCCGAAGGGCACTTCGGAGTGAAAACAATCATGGCCGCCATATTGAAGGGTCATTCCAAACCGAAGTGCTCAAAACTGGCCACTTCAAAGGGCCCTTCGGAATGAAGGATTTCGAAGGGTACAACTGATGGACACTTCGGGCTCCCATGATCCTTTTGCGCAGATTCTTTGCATGATGACGGCGCCTCCGTGTGGGCACGTGATGATGACGCAGAAGGGCACTTCAAGAAACAGTTGTTTGGTCCCCTACACCCTTCAATCCTTCGAAGCTCTCACTCCGAAGGGTAAACCCTTTGAAGGGATTAGGGCATAGGGATGTGCCCTTCCGAATGGAACGCAGGGTATATATGGACAAAAGTATTGGGACACATCCTTCTTTAGAACAGAAAAAGGTACTTCCAAAACAAAGATGGAAACATAAGTCATGCATTTAAAAATTGTACTTCCATCTCTGTTGCAACAGTTCTGGAATTGTCTAAAATGACTGTGCGCATATGCACAAGCTGTCATTGGTGTTTGGTGAGGAGTTTTTGGCTCAAAGTCTGCATTTAAATTCACACCATTAGGACTTGGCTTTCTGCAGACCAGTCAAGTTCTTCCACACCGACTGAATCATTTCTTTTTGAACCTTGCCTTATACACAGAGGCATTGTCATGTTAGAATAGAAAAGGGTCCCGTCCAAACGATTGATATAAAATTAGAAGCACACAATTCCCTAGAATATCATTATATGTTTTAAAGGAACACTCCACTATTTTTGAAAATAGGCTCATTTTCCAACTCCCCTAGAATAAACCACTGCATCAGAACAATGATGCTGCTGTTGAGACGATTCAAATAAACCAATCACAGTGATTTCTCTTTGCAACAATGTAGACTTTTATTTGTGAAAAAGTACAATACCTTGTCCTTACAAATAAGCGTATGAAAGAACTGAAAGAACATTGCAAGGCCATAGGAGGCGTTTCACAGGAGTGAATCTGTGCTGTGACGACAGTGCTCCTGGGGCGGCAGCTTTACCGTGACACGAATCCACAGTCAACACAAAACACAGAGTAAGAAAAGCTTGTACAGATTTCAAAAATGAACAAAATCACTCTCCTACCCCAATAAACCATCATTCGTTTGAAAATCAAAACAATCTTTTATATTTTCACATCCACATCCTCAAAATCAGATCAACAGCGACGAGATGACCTGCCATTTTAATCACAATAGTCATTCGAAACGCACCTTTGATTCCACCTTCGGAAAATCCCAGCATATAAGAAAACTAAGCTATTCAAAGCAAATAAAAGTTTCAATATTGTAGTCTCTGTTTTAATGAATATATATATATATATATATACACACATGGCAAAACAATCCTAAATGAACGGCCAGCACTGGTCTCCTCAGAGCATGCTGGGAATACGAGCTACTCCACTCCTAATAACACCCATAATTAATGCCCTGCGAAGACGGCAGAGCGAAACGATGGTGTTTACACTAATCTGAGACTGATTTGGTTCAATTACAGCTGCATTAGTGAGCTAGAATCATCTGGATGAGCTAGCTAGTGAATTTTCCATGTCAGATTAGTACTGTCATTAGTTCACGCGGATTCAATGCATCTCCACCTACTGAGCACGCTTTGATGCTCGTCTACACCTTCAGCTCTGTACAATGTGGTGGATTGGTCTCCAACGGAACCCTGGAATATAATTACATGCCTCTTTACTGATTTACAAAGGGAAAAAGAACAAAAAGGGGGAAAAAAATGCATAAAGCGTCACTGTCTTTCAGGTCAAAACAGAAGGATGTGATAAGATTCACCAAATCACACAAACACATTAAATCACATTGAGGTTTTTGGGTATGACATCTCTTTTTTTGCATTGTAGGGAGGGAGAGGGCACAGGGAAGTTTGTGGAAGAACAGAGCTGCCCCCTTGTGGAGAGCCGTGTTGCACATGGACAGGAAACAAAGGGATTTTACCTCCCGAGTACGAGATTGGCCAAAGATTGAGCCGCTTCTACCTGCTGAGTCTCAGCTTGATAGAGTTCTTGACCACGGGGATGGGGTTGGCCGGGAGCATCGGGACATCCGACAGATCAGCGTTAGGTGTTTTCTGCGGAACATAAGACAGATCATCAGATTGATGAGACGAATGGGAATAATCGTGAGCGTGTCCTAACCAAGTGATATAAAGTAATAAATCATCTCTTCTATGATAAGAGTTTCTGTTTGAACAAGCTGTGACTGCAATAAGACATTAAGATTTACGTTGCACGGCCCTGGGCAATCAACAGAAATTTCACTGGAACTAAATTCACCACAGACTTAAGTAGAATATGACTTAATTACCTAAATAAAAAAGTGTTCCTTCATTTGTGTTTTGTTTTTCATAGATTTCTTTCCGCAACACCTATATCAGGGCATACTGAAACTGATTAGAGAAGAAGACTTTTCACTCTTCAGCTCAGTCTGTAATTTGTACCGTTATGGATGTTTATCTACATTCTCATGTATCTCTAATCTAACTTTGTAATTGGTCTCTGTATATTACTCTCAGCTCTTGCTATGTGTTCTGTTTTCTGGTTTTGGTGCAGTAAAAACTTGAGGAAAAAAAAAAATCAGACCATTGTTTTGACCTATATATAATGGGCCTGGATTGTGTCAAATTGTGTAAACGCACATCCCAACAAAAAACGTAAAATAAATTTTCCAGAACACTCTTCCTAGTGTAGCTTCCCTGCATAGTTAATTTGTTTAACCAACAGCTATCACAATTTTCTTTTTTTTTTACTTTGGAGGTTGACTTGAGAAAAAAAAAATTTTTTTTATTATTCAAAATATATTATAAACAATAAGACAATACAAATAAACCAATCACAGTGATTTCTCTTTGCAACAATGTAGACTTTTATTTCTGAAAATATGTTTGTTTGTTTTTTGTAGATTGCTTTCCACAACTGAACATACATTAATCCTAGGTAATGGACACCATACATTTATTCATTGGCCATTTTGATAGAAATTTCCATTCAGCTCTACTAAAGACTATTTCAAATATAACATTTATTATCAAATGAATGATATTTGGAATAAACTTAATACACAATTATATATTAAAGCCTAACATCAGTCCTTCAAACACCTTAGACACTGATGTAACATTTTTAAAAAGTAAAAAGCTCTTGATGTTAAAAGCTCTTGAAATCATAATTAGCTACTACTCAAATATTTAGTCTGTAAGATGTTTTGTTTTTGAAAAGCCATGAAGCCAACCAAGGCTGCACTTAATCAAAAATACAGCAAAAACAGTAATATTGAGAGATATCACAATTTAAAGTAACTTTTCTATTATATTTTAAAACATAATTAAAAGCTGACTTTTCAGCATCATTACTCCAGTCTTCAGTGTCACACGATTCTTCAAAAACCGTTCTAATATAAAGCAATAAGCCCCAAGAAGCCGTAGTTTACAGTGAATTTATAACAGCTAAGGGGCGTTGTTACCCCCTTAGCTGTTATAAATTCACTGTAAACCACGGCTTCACGGGGCTTATTGCTTTTATAAAACGGTTATTCCATATACGTAGTAAGGTTTCACAGAATAAAACAGAGCAAATAAAGTGTAATGATATTAATAAAAACAGTATTCTTCCACCAAACAATGTAGCTCCTCAGAAACAGTTGTGGTTGCAACAAAGTGGTTGCCAAGCAACAGACAAACATAAACAAAGGTGTATGTTGCTTCACGGGGCTTATTGCTTTTATAAAACGGTTATTCCATATACGTAGTATGGTTTCACAAAATAAATCAGAGCAAATAAAGTGTAATGATATTAATAAAAACAGTATTCTTCCCCCAAACAGTGTAGTTCCTCAGAATCAGTTGTGGTTGCCGAGCAACACACAAACGTAAACAAAGGTGTATGTTTGTAGAGTAATTTACAACAGCTTCGAATGTGGCTCAGCCAATCAGAATCAAGGACCGGAACTATCCGTTTTATAATGCTGATTTGGTGCTCATGAAACATTTCTTCTTATTATCAATGTTGAAAACAGTTGTGCTGCTTAAAATAAAGATATTTTATTAAAACGATAGAGATTAGGAATTGTTTTGTTTGGCTGGTGTTCCGTAAGCTTTCAGTGAGAACAGAAAATTGACTTGTGCCTGAATAGGATAAAGATTACTGTGTATTAATCAAATGATCATGTCCTTACCTGGGCAGGCGGCATCTCCTCTGCTGTGTCCACCACCTGAGAATGACAGGAAACAACATCAGCATTTTGCCTTTTCACATATACCCTCCATTTATCATTATAACTAGCATACCCTTTTTCAGCATTGGTTTACCGTTAATTCTGTCTCTGTTTTAGATTCACCCTCTGAAGGAACCACTTCAACGCTTGGCTGGAAAAAAAAATTAATAATGCAACAATCATGACAAAAACACTGAAATTGGGCGATGAACAACGAACATTACTGCCTCTTTGAGTTCAGGGGACACAGGGCTCCAGACTGCAACCAAATAGTTGAATTCTGCCGGTGCGACTAATTTTTGTGAGCGGTCGCACTGGCGCGACCACCGCATTGTCCAACTCATAAGCGCTGCCATTTCTTTTGCATTTGAGATACATCAATAGGCAAACAAAACGAATACATTTTTTTGTGTATGAAGTAAGAAAAAGTCACAAAGTGCCTTGAAATACTTTTCTTCATTTTGCTACTAAATCACACAATCATTGAAGTTGGTCAGTTCCATATACTAGAAGAATAATGGTACATTTAATAAGAGTGGAATATATACATTTTCTATATAAAAATTAGATTTTGCACCTGTTACTGTTGTTAACAAAAGTACATTTTGTATGCATCTTAACTCAAGCTTAGTGCTTTACTGTCAAATCTGTATAAACAATAAACAAAAGAAAAATAAACAAGAAATGAACATGTAATATTATTAGTAACTGCACTTATTAATGCAAAACAATAGTAATTTTATGATTAAATGATCTATATTTTAATACTCCCACACACCACCCCCAGCGCTACCAAATCTGCTCCTGGCGCCACCATCTGCAGAACTTAGTGGCGCTGGTGCCACTGCTCTCAAATGTTAGTCTGGAGCCCTGGGACGGATGCAAAGAAGAAAAATTTTGGCACTTTTACAACAAAAAGTAAGAACAAATAGCCATTACCGCTGGATCCACAGCTACACGGCCATCAGTTTCACCTGAGGACTTTGCTTCAGGGGTTGAGAGCTGGAAGAGTAGGATTTAATTACACTTTTTAGACACTGTCCACACTTTATAAGTACCGTTAATGATTGGATTGAATAAGGTGTACAATACAAAATTAGCACAAAGCTGAAAATAAAACTTAAAAAAAAAAAAAACATTTGACTTGACAGTGTTGTCTTTTACCTCCTCTACTTTGGCTTTCTTGGACATCTCATTCTCAAGGGGTGAGGCAGGTCTTTTTATGGCAGGGCCAGCAGATAAACATGGACTGGGATGAGGGTTCTGTTGTACACTGTCCACTTTGGCTTTCTTCTCCGAGTCATGCTGAACGGGTGAGGTGGGCCGCTTTAGTGGAGCTGCACCCTTTCGCGGGGCATTGCTGCTGGAAGTCCCAACATTATCTGGCTTAGTGGCGTCCACTGCAATGATTGGAAAACAAAATCAGTATTAGCATTAAGTAGCACTAAAAACATAAACACAAATTAAATACACTTTAAAGTTATTTTTAAAATCCAAAAAATGAAAAGTCTGTCATCATTCACTCACCCTCATGGTGTTTCAAACCCATATAACTCTTTTTTTCGGTGGAACACAAAAGGAAAAATTTTGAAGAATGTTCATGCTGTTCTTTTCCATTGTGACATTTAAGTCACTTTTCATTTGCCATGTCACACTTCTGTCGTAAGAAAATATCGGTTGAAGTAATAAGGAAAAAAGAGATCTGGATGACTTTCATAAAATAAATCTTTTGGGAAAAAGCAGCATTAACATCCTTCAAAACATATCTTTTTGTGTTCTGTGCAACAGAAAGTCATACAAGTTTGGAACGATGAGGTAAGAGATGATGACAATTTTCCTTCAATGAACTATTCTATCAAAATGACAAAATAAAAATATCTACTTTAAAGTGACTTAATGACCCCAGTAGACATACCACCTGCCAGGAGCGTGCTTCCTCTTGAAGTGTCTGTTTTTCCCTGCAAATCTGAGGTGTTTGTGGCAGTCCCAGTGGAGCTACAGTCAGAGAGAGAGGAGGGGAGGAAAAAAAGAAAGAAAAAGGCATGTGTACCAGTATTCCCAAAAGATATGAGTCACAGAAAGTTAAGCAAATAACATTAGGGCAACAGGTGACCAGGTGAAAATGGTTTGATGTTTTACCCCTGAGGGCTGGAGGCACGGGCGACCTTGGCAGCTGAAAGGCCCGTGGGGGACGGCACTGACATGCTGTTGTCACTGTCAACTGATAGATCGAGACTGCCATCATTCATTGCACGAAGACCATCAGATGAAAGCTACAGGAAAACAGAGAGAGAGAAAAAAAAAAACAGTTCACAAAAAGCATTAGTAGGTCACTACTGAGTGAGAAAGGTCTCATTATCGACGTTACTAATCACTACAATAACGAAATGTCTAAATATCAATAAAACTTTGTTGAGATAATGTATTTCAAATTAAAGGTAAAATAAAAAAAATAAAGCATTTAAAACACTGGTCCTAAACCGAGCCACAGAAAGTATTTAAATATTAAGAAAGAAAACAATAAAATGCTAAAAACAAAAATTCATAATGAAATGAGATCATTTTGCCATCAATAACTACTGCTTTTTGTTTGTTTGGTTTTTTAAGGACATACAGAATATTCTATATAATCAAACAATGAAATGTGGTTAATTAAATATCAACTGTCCAAGTTTGTTAACAAAAGTTTGGAAACAAGCAGAAAATCATAAAACACTAGAGGAAATATCTATATAACAAATATAGGGGGGGCCTTCAAATATTGTGTTGGAGTCAAAAAGGTGTCCTAGAGTAAAGAATCTAGCATAAAATTTTAAATAGTATTTTAAAAACAGGCAGTGAGGCTTGGCCCACTAAGGCTACGTTTACACAACAACGGTGTAATCAAAAACAGGAAAGTTTTTCCCTTGCGTTTTTAAAAAGTTTCACGTATACACGACAATGTTTTCAAAACGATTTGCATTTACACATATCTATGAAAACGGCCAAAAACGCTGTACTACGTATGCCAGGCCAATAGTTGGCGCTGTCACCTTGTTAGTAAACAGTACCTGCAGAGAAGTGACGATTTTATGTTGTATATGATGCATCTCCGCTGTTGGTTGTAATATTGGTG
>NW_015636562.1:384899-393706 GCF_001515625.1 Sinocyclocheilus rhinocerous
CTTAAAAAAAAAACTTGTGTAGCCCTGTCTGTGTCAAGGTCAATACATTTCAGGATGTCAAATGACAAAACTTCAAAAACCTTAAAAAAAAAAATGTTCAAAAACTATTTTGAAAATAATTTGCAAGACATTATCTAGACATCTTGAAAACATAATTGTGACCCTGGACCACAAAACCAGTCTTAAGTGTCAATTTTTCGAAATTGATATTTATACATAATCTGAAAGCTGAATAAGTAAGCTTTCCATTGATGTATGTGGTTTGTTAGGATAGGACAACATTTGGCCGAGATGCAACTATTTAAAAATCTAGAATCCAAGGGTGCAAAAAAAGTAAAATATTGAGAAAATCGCCTTTAAAGTTGTCCAAATAAAGTCCTTAGCAATGCATATTACTAATCAAAACTGAAGTTTTGATACATTTACGGTAGGAAACGTACAAAATATCTTCATGGAACATGATCTTTACTTAATATCCTAATGATTTTTGGCCCATACAATGCATTTTTGGCTATTGCTACAATTATACCTGCGCTACTTAAGACTGGTTTTGTGGTCCATGGTCACAATTTAATACTTGAAATCTCTTGTCATATAAACTTTTGTTTTCCAAAAATGTATAAAAAACTAAATTTCTAAGCACATGCATTTTGTTCTACATTTTGAAACGATTGTTCAGCATATTTGCAAAGTAACAGATGAACACTTGCCTTTCTCTTGCTCCTCTGAATGGCCATTTTGGGCAGTAGTTGTTGCAGTTGTTTCCTCTTCACATGCATGGCTGTGATTTTCATATCTTGCTCAAACATTTTACTAGAGATCGCCTGCCGGTAAACTACAGCCATTCAGAGAACACACGTTGATTACTGATAGCAGTTTTTTAGTCGTAGCACAATACTAGCAAACATCCAGAGAACAAAAGCAATGCCAACACTTCCTGTGTGTTCTCTTGCCAAGACAAACCAAATCGTACCTGTGTCTGTGAAGGTCTGGATGTCAAACGTCAGGTCCACGTTAAGATTTTCTGATCCCTCCATTTTTTTGAACACGATACCTATTACCCACATTGTGCTGAACTCCTCCCTGTTTGTACACAACGAAAAGAGCGAGTAAAGAGTCTTCCTATTGCCATCCCTTCCTTTCTTAGGTCGGTTTCAGGCCTTTGTTAAAGCTCAATAAAAGAAAGGACAAAAGCATCTGAAACTCACTTGTCAGTTCCCTCTTTTGGTCCCGGGAATGACTGTGGATTCACATGAGCGAGTGTGATAAACTCATTCTTCTCCAGGTTTCCCACCAGGATTCGGATCTTCGATTCCACGAGGCCCACCCTGTAAGACAAACAGCATATTTAGTCCTAGTCCGCAACATTTTTAAACAGATGCAGGGGACATGAGCAGAACATCGGTCCGATAAAGTGTGTGACAGTGCTGTACTCACCACTCTAAGTGCTGCTTCTCTGCCTGTGCGCTTGCTAGCAACACTATATAATGCCTTGGGACATAAAAGACAGAACAATGCCATTACATCCTTTAGACGAAGAGTTGTTCAACCAAACCCGGCAAAACCTACAGGGCCGCCCCGCCCCGATATCACTGACACTGTACCATTACACTTCTCTCCAAAGACAAATATATCTTCACTCAACACAGCAGGGATCACTCATATCCAGCCAAGAACACACTTCACACACTACAACATGTTAACAGCATCTTTTACAGTAGATCAGAAACACGAAAAGATCTAAATGCTTATCACGTATATCAATCAAGCTGAAAAATTATGTTCTTAATGAGATAGTTCACCCAAAAATGAAAATGTTGTCATTTAGTCACCCTCGAGTTGTCCAAACCTCTATACGTTTCTTTCTTCTCTTAAAAAGCAAAGATATTTTGAAAAATGCTTCCATACTATGGAAGTCAATGGCTACCAGCAACTGTTTGGTTACAGACATTCTTCAAAATATCTTGTGTTCAACAGAAGAGAGAAAATCATACAGGTTTGAAACAACTTGAGGGCAAGTACATGACAAAATTTGCATTTTTGGGTTTAACTAGCCCATCTTGATTCCCACTAAAACTTTACAAAATACATTTATTTAAAGCATAACTGCTTAACTTTGTCCTATAAAAGTGACTCAATACAGGTTACTTGTTATTTGAATAGATGGTCTCATGCACAAACTTTCAGCGTTATATTGTTTAAAAAAATTATGATTTTCTGTGGAACATCTCATATCTTAAATAAATAAAGAGACCAACGCAAAAGCGAGATATTCTGTATTTTGCTAATTAAAAGTTAATAACGTTAGATTAAAATGTTAACATTTTATCCTTTGTGGATGGATTCTTTGTATTTTTCTGCAAAGCAACACACTTTGGACATTTTCCCCACTCTGATTACATATTAGGGGCTTGTCTCAGACAGAACAGAATGCGCTACTGCAAATCAATCACATTTAATCTCTTCTTTGAAACCAGCTAATTGCTACATTGTCTTTAAGGAAGAAATAATGGTGATTATGAATTCTGAGCACCATAATGAACTGTCGCTGCATTCTCATGTGGGGTGAGAAGATTGTCGTACAGTGAAGGGTTTTCAGACAGGTTCAAATTAGCTAAAATTGGTTAAAGTTTGACCCCCTAAAACCCCCACTAACAAAAAACAACTGTTGACTAGAAAAAAGCAATGTGCTGCTTTAGACCTCTATTAACCATTAAAAATATCCAAAAGTCTTATTTCTTTAGTTTGAATTTAGTTCTTTTGACTGAGATATTGACTTTAAGCCATTATGAAGAACTTCACACCACACTAATTAAAAATAAAAAAACACAGACAGACTAAATGCTAAACATTAATGGAAATAGAAAACAAAATAAACACTATGAAAACACAGACTAACAAGAAATACATTGTACAAATTGTGAACTAAAACATTTTATTTTTGAATTGTATACAAATTAATATAAGACAAGAAAACCAGTAAAACCTTTTTTTTTTATTTTTTTTATAGAAAATCATTTAAAACTTAATACCTACCTTTTAAAAATATAAATTTAACCATCTCTAAAAAAAAAAAGTTGCTTACATTTCAGGCATGCTCTACAATCGTAACGTTTACACATTTTAATTGTCAAAAATGCTGACGTACCATAAAAGCCATTGTGTTTTACTCCATATGCATAAACTGATAGTAAGCAAAATGCTTTTATTTCAAACTGATGACACTGATTACATGAAATAATAATTGTGAAAGGGCTATGAATGTGTGTGGGTGCAGCTTTGAGAAATAAATCTTTATTGAAATGATTAAATCTCACCATGAGTGTCCAACAGGATATGCAGCTTAATACATACTTGTATTTCTGAAAGAAGTTTGGTGCTTCAAATAGTTTGGACCAATCTGCTTTATTCTGCAATATTTCATCCGTGATTGCAAGACCTGTGAGGAGTTAAACAATTGAAATGTGAGTCAAACACGTGTACTATTTCAGTTTTGAAAAATTCAAGGTGAACAATGTAAAATGTTTTATTTTGTGTTACACTGCAGAAAGTAAGTCATGCAGGTTTGAAACGACATGAGGGTGAGAAAATGTTGACATTACATTTTTTAAATGATTATTTTCATTATTCTAGGAGAATATTTCTAGGGATCTTCAGAACTGAGACTGACCACGCTTGAACTCTTCCACCATGATGGCCCGAGTAGAAGCGGACACATTGTAAGTGGAGTTTTGTTGAGGGTAAGCTGGTGTGATGATTGGCATGAGGTGGTACCGGTCACTGGGGGTTACCTAGGAGGAAAAAGAAGAAAAAAAAACATTAGCAGTGCAATAAATCACAATTCATTCACATAGCCTAAGGTGAATAATCTAACTGAAACCGCACAGGAAAATCATTGTACCTTTTAGTAAAATACATGCTAAATGTGGTGTCTATAGAGGTCTGTGCAGAAAGCTTGAATAAGATTTATGTCTAATGAAAATGTTTGTATAATGTTACATGACAGCAAAATAAGAAAGCAATATTCTGAACATTTACGATATATTCAATATTATTTTCATATAAAATTACCCAGCACCATGAATATTGTGATGACTTTAATGTGCTTCTTATTAGTTTAATACATTTCCTGACTGTCAGTTTTGTACTCATTACCTATATCGAGACTTAAAGGGTTAGTTCACCCAAAAATGAAAATTAGTCCATAAATTACTCACCCTCAAGTCATCCTAGGTGTATATGACTTTCTTCTTTCAGACGAATCCAGTCGGAGTTATATTAAAAATTGTCTTTGATCTTTCAAGCTGTTTAATGCCACTCAGCGGGTGTTGCATGCATCAGTCCAAAAGAAGTGAAATAAAAAGCGCCCATCCATAAAATAAAACAGTGTCTCACACGGCTCCGGGGGGTGAACAAAAGCCTCCTGTAGCGAATCGATGCGTTATTTTTTTAAGAAAAATATCCATATTCAAAATGTAATAATCACTTTAATGTACCCCGGAGCCGTGTGAGACATTTTTTTTAATGGATGGGCGCTTTTTATTTGACTTCTTTTGGACCGATGCACTGCAACACCCGCTGAGTGCCATGAAACAGCTTGAAAGATCAAAGACAATTTTTTATATAACTCCGACTGGATTCGTCTGAAAGAAGAAAGTCATATACACCTAGGATGACTTGAGGGTGAGTAATTTATGGGCTAATTTTCATTTTTGGGTGAACTAACCCTTTAAGTAAGTAACCAAGGCATTTTAAAAGTCTCAATCTTAATGTTTGGTGCTCTCAAAACATTGCTTGATTTAGCACTTATTACTAAAGTGCTTAAAAATCTTGTAACCTCAAATACCGGAAATGTCATTGGAAGTCTGATTAATTTCCACAAGTCACTTTCCCAATTCTACGTACGTTTTAAATTCTCCCCACATAGATTTTAAATTATACATAAGTGAAAATAGTTATTTACTGATATATACAGATATTTGAAAATTGCTATGCCTTGATTATTTTAACTTCTAACCTGAAATTTTCTTGGCAAGAATGGATTTTTTGGTTTAAATGTTTTGTTGGCAATAAAAACACTGAATGCTCTCAAAATATATTTTAATATCATAGCCTTACAACACAAAACAAATAAACAGCCAAATAAATCAATGAATAAGTACCCTGGGATCCCAGACTGGGAGGTTGAGATTACAGTCTTCAGGCTGCTTCAGAAGGACTGGGTTTGGCCATTCCCTAAAAAAACACCAGCCAGGAAGAAAAAGAACTAATAAATGAATCTAAAGAGAATGGGTCTCTGAAAACAAAGACCAGACGTTTGTATTCATATTCTCTGTTATCTCATTGACTTCAAACCAGTGGTGTCGAGGGCAGTTTGAAAAACTCACCACTTTGAGAAAACCAAGAAGAACTTATGGACCAGTGTGGATGCCACAGCATTGGGGTAGAGCTGGCAGGTTCTTGCAACCAACATGGCCCACGATACGCCCCCCAGAAAACCCAGAATATTTGAGTAGATATTATGACCTGTAAGAGATTCAAATAATGTCATTTATTTCGTAATTTCTGTAAAACTCCGAATCAACCACATAAATGAACGGCCCTGTCATTTTTTTTCAATTTCACATCCTGACTAAGGTTAAATTAAGCATTTATAAAAGCCAAATGGCAATCAAGGATAGATTGTTTTTCAATAAAGTGCAAACATGAGCACGTACTGGTTGTTAGGCAGCAAATGCAAGCCAAACGAATCTCCCGAGGCACAATGCTGCAGTGTTGCTTTTCATTGACTGCACTAATACCCACAAACACAACAGGTCATTTAAGGTCACGGTGGGGTTTGTTTTCACATAAGACCAGCTGTGACATGTTCCACAAACAGAGTAAATGCAAAGCTGACACACAAGCAACTACTCACGTTTGGCCCACATTTTGATGGCTCTTAGAGTCAGTCTGAAATTCTCTATGTTGGGCACCAGGTGAAGAATTTCATCAGTAACCCTGCAACCTGTAAGTCAGCAGAATGAGAAAAAAGAAAAAAAAAAAAAAAAGTACATAAATCAAGATTACCAGGGGAAAACTTAAACAAGCAAACAAAATTTGGGGCTGGGTTGACAACATCAGTTAATCGACTTTATTCAACCTTCATTTTGATGAACTGATACGGATTCTTAAATTCCAAGATCAATCTTTTAGTCTCTGCTGTTTTCTGTTGATGCGTGGTTTACTAAACATTACTTGTAGTGCAGAGTCCAACTAATAATCACAATAAGCTTTGCGAATTACTACTTTTGACACAGAAAAGTCTCAGCTTTGAAACGGTCAAGTTTTTTTTGCAAAATGCAAACAATCCTCATCTCTTCCTCTTTACTATTAGTTATAGCACAAAATAAACATGAATGAACATCAGGTGTTCCATCTATCATGTTTTGTGAAATCGCTCAATGTTTCAACTGCGGAAAGACGTCATTAAATCAGCTTGTAAACAATATCATCTAAGACTGCATTTTTCCTCAGGAAAGCCATTCAATGTTCATATCTCATTAGTTAGCAAGAAAAAAAAAAGATTTAGCTAAAAATGCTCCAGCTTACATTATAAAATTTAATTTTTAGTTAACCTGCAAAGGACCTCTCATATATTGTATGTTTAAATTAATCTGTCATAAAAACAATTATTAGATATAATTTAAATGTTTGTATTTCAACAATAAATTAGGGTAGAAACAATGACATCATTAAAGTTTATTAAAAACTGCCTTTTGAGCAATTTAAAAGTTTGTATGCAACTTTTTTGAGTGTTTATTATATCTAAAAATGCACAGCAATAGAATTTGTTGGACTCTTTAATTACCCTTTAAAATAAGGTAATGTACCAACTGACGGGGTTCCCTGTATAGTGTACAGATTTGTTGAGAGATTGTTTTTCTTTAGATAAACTGACATGATATATATCCAAACAAATTGATATTGAATCAAAATCAAGATCTTGTGAATCAGAATCAATTCTGAAAATGTCAATACACAGCCCCAACATCAATTATGACCAATTAGCTACCGTTCAAACTCCGGATGCAGCGAATGTCAAGGTTCTTTAGCAAGCCATCATCTCGCAAATCCAGGTTCTCTGGAATGGTTTGTAGTGCCAGTCGGGCAAATAGTATGTCAATCTACAATCAACATATTACAAAAAAATAATACTTAAAACGACATTAAGGGTGAAAAAATATCAATTTCGGCATGAACTATTCCTTTATATGTAAGGACATTTACATTTAGCAGACGCTTTTATCCAAAGCGACTTACAAATGAGGATAATAAAAGCAGTCAAAACTAACAAAAGAGCAACAATATATAAGTGCAAATGACAAGTCTCGGTTAGCCTAACGCAGTACACGTAGCAAGGTGTATATATAATGAATTTAGGTAAATGAGTGCAGACCCAGTGGTGGTTTTGTAGGCAAACTACAGCTACTGGTAGCCAGTGCAAATAAAAAGGTGTGACTGGTGTACTGGTAGCCAGTGCAAAAAAAAAAAAAGGTGTGACATGCGTTCTTTTCGGCTCATTAAAGATTAATCTTGCAGCGGCATTTTGGATTAATTGTAGAGGTTTGATAGAAGTGGCTGGAAAACTTTAAAACATTTTTTTTTTTTAATTACCTCAATGCCATCAAAAGACAGCTTTATCACTGGTACAAAGGCTTCCTCCACCGCCTAGAAGGCAAAAGCAAAAATCAATCATTAAGCCTCACAGATATTGCAGGGAAGATGTATACTGTACATGTACACCACACATAAAAAGCAGCATACCCTCAGGTCTTTGACTTCCTCCTGCTCCTTTAATTTCTCATAGAACGAGGAGAAGAAGTCTGATCTCTCCACATGACGGGGCACAACGCAGAGAGCATCAATATCAGCACCTACACAATTAGGTTAGTGAATGAGATATTGCAGACACACAGAGACTATGTGAAGTACACGTATCAATCTATCGAGAACTAGTGTATAACACGTACCCTTGGTATGAACTCCAAGTCTGTAGGATCCAAACGTGAAGATTTTTCCACCAACATTATCAATCACTGATGCTGGAATATTCTGTGATTATATGAAAATATATAACAGTTAGTATCTGTGAGCAGTTATTCAGAAGTTTATGTATGTATATAATAATTAAAAGGCCAATAAGATACCTTAACTTCACTGACTTCACGGATCCACACCTTAACCAACGTATTTAGCTTCCCAAGCACTAGGATTCTGTGGGCAAAAGAAACATCTCAAAACAAAAGCAATACGATGAAGACTAAAGCTGGGTCAAGAGTATGTTGTACACATTTATGGAAAAGGTGGGGCAAGTGATTTCTGGTAGCCAATGTTGATATTTCAAATCACCAAAACAAACACGCCCCTATTCCAAAAGGGTGTCGCCCCTATTTTGATAGCTCCGCCCTACACATAGGTACGCAACCTAGGCAACGATTAGTTCTGTGAAACAAAGCAAAACCAATGTTACACCATGTCTACACCGGACGTGAGCAGCGCGACAAAATACTATAGAACTCATTATAATCAGTGATGCTGACTACACAATATATGCGGCGCGACACGACAAATCCCCGACAGAAAACTGCTGCTGCGTTCTATTTATGACGTATTGACACATATTTCAAATGATTTTCAACAGTCGCTTTGTCATGTCCAGTGTAGACAGACTTTAGCTGTTGCGGCGCGGCGTGACAACTGTCGTGTCTGGTGTAGACACGGTGTTACTCATCTATCGAGAAGAAACAAAGCAACCTCAGCGTCCG
>NW_015636562.1:394399-424285 GCF_001515625.1 Sinocyclocheilus rhinocerous
TCCGCTCCTTGAGTTCTCTCCAGCGCTGGAAAGCTGATCTGATATTTACACGGGTCCTACTTCTTGCCTTATCGTTAGCCTTCTTTTGTTCCGCAGACGTTTTCCTCTCTTGTTTTTTTATCCGCCATCTCGATCTTTCTGTCGCTCGGCTCGGCTAATGTCCGTCCTGTGAACGGAGCTCTCTCTCCTCCACATCATGAGTAGACACGCCCCTTACTGCTGATTGGCTACAAGTTTGTTTTGGTACTCAGCCCGACTCAGTTTTCTAAAGCGTTTTTGAAAAAATACATACCTCACCTTTAAATAATTTTTATAAAATAACTTCTTTTCTGTTTTAATAGATTTTAAAATTTTAAAGCAGCCATTACTCCAGTCTTCAGTGTCACATGTCAAGAATAATAAATTATTATAATCATTGCTGAAAATTATACTGTTATACTGCTTAATATTTTTGTGAAAACAACATTTTGGGATACATTTTTAACACCAATCTTTGATGAATGTTTAATATTTCTTGATCAGTTCAATAGAACAGCATTTATTTCAAATAGATTTTTTTTGTAACACTATAATGTATGTCTTTGCTGTCACTTTTGAGCAAAATGTATCCTTGTTATTTTTTTTTTTAATGATAAAATTACTGACCCCAAACTTTTGAACAGCAGTGTAGACGTCAGTGCTAAATAATTTTACTACTTTGATTTCAGTGAATGTTGCCATTATGGTTCCTGGGTGCTGTGGTAACTTCTAATACCACCTGGTAAAATAAAAAATATCCTATTTGTTTCTTCATTTAGTCCTTTTTGTAAAGTTTCAAACAAAACATGCTTTCTTGGGAATGCTGTTACGGTTGCCAAATTTTAATTGATTTTAAATTATTTTACACTTTTGTAAAAACTTTAACAAAAGTCAAGTCACCTTTATTTATATAGCGCTTTATATAACACAGATTGTGTCAAAGCAGCTTTACAGTGTCAAACCGGGAAATAGTTGGTCAATAATGCATTAGGACAATAACAGTCAATTTTTCAGTTAAAGTTCATTGTTGATTCAGTAACGTCATCACTGACTCAACGCTTAGTCACTGAATCAATGCTTAGTCACATAATCCTCTGGGAAGTGACATCAATTTGGTGGGAAAACCCAAGAAATGAATTTGATGAACTTTGTGCATGTTCATTAAAAGTAACAGTAACCAACCAGCTGATGATCTCAAACACAATCTAAGTCTCAAAATGCATAAACCACATAGATGTGTGATTTACAGTAGGGCTGGGTTTTGAAACAAATTTCACAATTCGATTCTCATTCCCAAGCTTGCGATTTGATTCGATTCAATATCGATTATTTTGGATATATATATCAGGTACACATGCCAAATTTTCTTAAGGAAAAAAATTCTTAACTAATGCTGTAAAATATACATGAGAGTCAGTTGGTACTACATTACTATAATATTGAAGGTTAAAACTGACTGATTTTTTTAGGCTATACAACTGCTTTAATTACACTTAATGAAGTTTTTATAATAAAAGTTAATTACATAATATTTCTGCTTCAATTCGCTTTTTTTTTCTTTTTCTTTTAAATATAACCATTTAAATTGTGGCTGTCAAAAAAAATATAAATTAAACATTGAAAAACAGTAAAAAATTATATTGAATATATTATATGGTGCATATTTAGCAAAATGCCCCTCTCTACAGTTTATTTTTCTAGCTGACTAATGAGTTTATGATCACCGAATATGTTTTTTCTGAGGTAAATGTGACGTTACGTGACATACTGTGTACAAGCCGTTATATTGACGTCTTTGCGCGGCTGAAACACTGATTTAACGATTACATGAGACAGGCTACGGATTGTAAAGTTGTACTCTTTCTGTTAGCTCACCTTCAGATGTTTAGTCATGTTTATTTTGGAGGAGATGATCAGTTCACGTGCGCTACGTGGTGCCGCTTTTATTGAACTGAGGCGCTACAGCGATCTGTCACTTCACATTAAACACCAAAACAGCATTTATTGTTTAAATACTGCAATACAATGGACAGAATTTGAAATCTGAGACTTTTTCATATTAAAAGTACCAAAGCACAATGCTTATTGTGATATATTGGATAGGAGGTGCCCTTCAATGTTCCGTCCATTAACTGAAAACAGGTTAGACTAATCGATTCTTGGGATTTAAGAATCATTATCGTTTCGTAAAAGTGAGAATCGATTAAAATCGAGATATCGATATTTTTTTTTACCCAGCCTTAGTGAATAGTATCTCATTTACCTCCGCTGCAGCTCTAGCTCCTCCTCAAAGACGCCGAAAGGTCGGAGCGTCTCTGTCAGCTTCCGCGCGAGAACCAGATCGGCCTCTTTAGGTAGTGCCAAGCTGATAGGAGATGTGATCCCATAATGCTTTGGGGTCTGCTGGGCTGTTTGCACCTGACTGGTAATTGGACTGTGAAAAGGTCAAACATGAATTGTCAGACTCAACAGAAACATAACGTGATCACAGGAGCTGTTCACATCTCTGTAGAGCTCAAAATTATTATTATAATAACAAATTACTGGAATGTTATGAAAATTCAGCATTCAAACACCTGACCATGGTGATGTCAAAAAATACAAAAGTCTAATAAAATAAGTTCAAGATAGTTAGGAAGCTACCTTTACACATACAATTAATTCTTTAATACTTTGCAAGAGAATATAGAAATCCATTTGTTTTGATTTCTATATTCAAAACTCAGTTTGGTGGAGACATTTCCATGTAAACGACCACTTTGTGACTTCTAAGTGCACAAAGTATGACAAATATTTTGAATAACAGACTGTGTGACCGTTGTCTTTGGGGCGTTCACATGAAGCGTAATATTTTAACATGAAGCGTAATATTTTAATAGCTTCTATTGTTTATGTGTTAAGCCTCGCTGTTTTTCTTAGGATCGCGCGCAATCCGCGTCCGCCATATCATGATAAAAATAGGCTAGTTCAGCTTTTATAAACGCTTTTGTTCTGTTCGGCTGCGCTTCGTCTAACGTTAGTTGTTTAGTACGCTAGAACGCGTCTTGTGTGAACGCCCCCTTGAAGGGTATTAGTATGAAGTAACTGAACTACATCTATACGTGCACTAAGTTAACAGTTAACGTTACATATCTAAACAAAGTTCAGCAACCACTGAATGATACAGATTTAAAATCTAATCATACAAACCAGCGTGCTTACTATGAGCCCGATTTCTACTTCTGATGGCCTGTTGATCATTTTATTTCATTACCTGCTGCATAATGGCAAGTTAATTTCGAAATTAATGCAATGTAAACTAGTTCAACAACGAAACAGCATCGTTAAATGCTTTGATAAACGTGTCGAGTTTGCGACCGATTCGTAACATAAGGCCCAAGACCTCGCGTTTGCTTTGATCACGCTTGTCTTCAAACTCCGACGAGATACTTACAAAGGCATTATGAAAATCTCCGGCTTATGAGAAGCTGAGAAGCAGGTTATATTCCGCCATTGCGTTCCAGCCTGTCATGAACTGTTATGAAGGCAATGGAGTTGTTTCTTTTGTTTGAACCAACATGGCGCTCCGGCAACAGCAACTGCCAATTGGTACAGGAAGTGACGCCATGACGCATCCCTCGCTGACGCAGTTGACCTGCGTCTTGTTTTTCTAACCTATTTTGAAAGATTTCTATTTAAAGGGACAGCAACTAGCTAAAAATCTTATATATATTTTCCAATAACATTGTCACGAACATTTCAAAACATTTCTCCATTAAATTACATTTAATATTTTATTCCTTATAGCATAGCTGCACCTTAAGCTATTTTAATGCTTTTTATTATTTATTTATTGATTTATTAATTCATTAGACATCAGTTTGAAATTGAAAATAACTTTTTTTTACAGCACACCATTGAAACATTTAGCATTTCCACTGTTTCACGTATTATTTTTTGCCATACTGACTATATTAGTGCTGTCAAACGATTAATCACGATTAATCACATCCAAAATAAAAGTTTTTGTTTATATATGTGTACTGTGTATATTTATTATGTATATAAATACACACAAATGCATGTATATATTTAAGAAAAATATAAAGTAGCTTGACCACTGGAAATGTACCAAATTATATAATATATTATAAACTTAATAACTTGGTCAAATTACAAAGCAAAGATGAGCATGTGATGTAGTCCCCAGTGGGGAGGTGGTTCTTTAATGTGAAAATAATTACTTGTGAATCTTTAACTAGCACCTGTTTTCACTTAAATAGTGTATAAAAAATACAGTAAGTCATTAAATAAAGACACAGAAACGCATCCTTAATGAAATAACTTATTTTTATTGTACATTTAAACTACAATAGCAGAGTGAGCTAATCATCTGAGTTGTTCCTGAAGAGGTATTCAGCCTGAAATGGAGTAAAGAAAATATGACACAAAGTAAACAGAAATAATATGTTGTTAAATAGAACACGTGATATGAAGTCTATGAGAAGTGTTACCAAAAAGTCCACAGGGTCATCAGGCTTGACCTTACAGCAGTCCATCAGTCCTTGTATGACAGTAGGCATGACGTATTTCATCAGGTAGTGTCTCATGGGGACAGATCGTGTCTCTAATAGCTCATGTTCCTGCTTCTTCACCTCGGCCATGTTCCTGTTCTGAAAATATATATCAACAAGCTGAACAATGTAGTCGTTACTAGGGTAACAGAAGGCTTTTGCTTGTGTGAGGTCAGATTTATTTATTTTTTGAAAATAAACTTAATAATTATATTCAGCAAGGATGCATTAAATTGATAAAAAATTACAGAAAAGACTTGTACATTGTTACAAAAAAATTAATTTCAAATAAATGTTGTTCTTTTTAACTTTCTATTTATCAAAGAATCCTGAAAAAAATGCATGTTTCCCTGAATCCTAAAAAAATGCATCACGGTTTCTACAAAAACAGTTAAGCAGCACAACTGTTTTCACTGATAATAGTAAGACATGTTTTTGAGCAATGAATCAGCATATTAGAATGAGTTCAAGAATTATGTGATACTGAAGACTGGAGTAATGATGCTCAAAATTCAGCTTTGCATCACAGGAATAAATTACATTTTAAAGTTATTAAAATAGAAAAGAGTTATTTTAAATCGTAGTAATATTTCACAATATTACTTTTTACTGTTTTTAATTAATTAAATAAAGCCAATGTGAGCATAAGAGACTTTGCTCAAAAACATTATAACAATCTTGCCGACCCCAAACCTTTGTACACATTGACTTAAAGGAGACATATTATGCCCCTTTTTACAATATGTAATATAAGTCTCTGGTGTCCCCAGAAGGTGTATGTGAAGTTTCAGCTCAAAATACTCCACAGATCATTTATTATATCATTTTGAAAATGCCTATTTTGAGTGGAACCAGAAACACGCTGTTTTTTTCGGGCCTGTCTCTTTAAATGCAAATGAGCTGCTGCTCCACGCCCCCTTTTCCAGAATAGAGCTGCACCATTACAGCTCGTACCTGCTAAAAAACATCTGTTGGTTCTGATTATCATGTTAATCGCGCTGAAATCATGCGTTTTAAACCATACGAGTTTAAACTTCTGATATACGGTTATGTACAGTATGTGGAAAATAATGTGTTTTTTTTACTTTAAACCGCATAAACACATTTCATTACACCAAATACACAAAATAATGTTCTTTTTAGCAGCATCATATGACCCCTTTAAGGGGTGGTAATATTATAATGAGATCCCTTTGCCACGTCACCAAGTGAGCAAAATCAAACGCGCTCGTTTTCTCAGACGCTTGCAGAAAAAGGCTTCCCAAAACAAAGTTACTGGGTTAATCTTTTTCACATTTCCTTGGTTGGTAGATGCACTGGGGACCTGATTATAGCACTTAAAACCTGGAAAAGTCAGATTTTCATGATATGTCACCTTTAAAGCTATTATAAAACGTGTGGTCACCAAATACTGATATTTTACAACCAATACATAAATATTACAGGAAAACAAAAAACAGTTGAATTCTCCTGGGAGAACTTCACTTTTCTATTATATTTGTGGGTAGGGGTGTGCGATATATATCGTCTGCGATAATATCGTAATTGTTGTTTTAACGATGTGCGATTTGACATTATTGAGTATTTTGCAAAAACCATTCAAAACATCCCTACAGAGCGCATTACGTGAAGTCTAGACTCAATTCCCTGATTAAATGTAAGAATTTGACTCAAAAGATAATGGACACTTTTAGAAAAAATGGCTTTATAAAGGTTAAAATGCCCATAAAATGCAAAAATCAGTTTAAACTTATTGGATTTCAGTACTTATCAGTATGAACTGACCACCACACAGAATATGAAGAATATTAAAAACATTAGGAGTCAGCTGTCTTCGGCAGTCCTTAAGGTACCAGCACAATAACACACTCAGCAAAATATCGTCTAATTATCGTTATCGATAAAATCCCATAAAATATCGAGATATAATTTTTTGTCAATATCGCACACCCCTATTTGTGGGTCACCTGTAGTATTAGGGTTGGAGCAAAGGATTGATGTTTTGTTTTAACATTAGGTCAAATTTACCCATTCCTCCAAAAGAGCAGTCATTTTATCATTCTCCAATCTCTGCCTGAGTTCCTTCTCAACTTCCTCCTGTTTCAGTTGCAGGTGCCGCTCATCTTCTTTCCTCTTCCTCTCTTCCTCCATTTCCTCTGGACTCAGACCGTAGTTCTTCGGACGCCCCACTGTCTTAATGATCTTCTCCACTGTGTCCACATTCTCACAGTCTGAAAATGACAACATGAAAATGCTATTCTCAATAACAATACCGCCCTGCTTCATAACAACCAGCTTATCTGTCAATTCACTTTGAATAGAGAAAGTTGTACTTTGATAGAATACAATTTTCTTATGTGAGCACAAAAAAATAAGTATGATAGTTTGGGTTCTAACCAATGTGTTCCGGGTGGATTTCCAGGTAATCGAAATAGTCAAGCACAGACTCGTCTTCTGCCAAAGTCTCCCTAAATTTGGCAAGACTCGCTGTAAACTCATCTTGAGTGTAATGCATCTCTTCTGCCACATTCTGTGGAAGACTCCGAACACGCTCTTTCAGAAACTCATCAGTGGCATCCAGCGAGATGACGAAGTCTGTAGGTGAAAAGACCTGTGGTTGTTAACATGTACAGTAATAGCATTCGCCAACCCAATTTTACTTCCATGATGTGACACATACATAGTACAGTGCCATTAAAAGGTTTGGGGTGAGATTGTTTAATGTTTTTGAAAAAAAAAAGTCTTTCATGCTCACTGAAAGCTGCATTATTATTTTTTTATTTTTAACAGTAATATTTGAATTCATATGACAGTTTTCTATTTTTATATATTTTGTAAAAATGTCATTTATTCCTGTGATGGTGAATTTTCAGCAGTCATTACTCCAGTCTTCAGTGTTACAGTACATGATCCTTCAGAAATCATTCTATTATGCTGATGATTTGGTGCTTTTCAGGATTGCAGAATAGAAAAACAGAAGAATAAAAAAAAACGAACACTAGCTTCTCTAATCCTTTTGTATTCTATCTATTTGTTTTCTTTTTATTTATTATACAATTAACAAAAAGCAAAAAAAAGGCCTCTAACACTAGCTTGCTCTATTATTTTTCTATTCTATCTGTTTTCTTTTTATTTATATAATAATAATAATAAAAAAGACCTTGCTACATGTGCTGTTTTAGGCTAACTGAGACTTGTTATAGCACTTGTAGACTTTTAATGTATCCTGGCTGGATTTTTATTTATTTAAAAAAACAACTATGAAGAGTAGTATTTCCAGGAAACAAACAAGACATAGAAGCTGAAAGAGCATCTCAGTGATTATAATTATTTCCCAATATATCATTATTATTGCCATAACCCTTTATTATGTGAACATTAACAACAAGCATTAAATTATTGTTTTAATTATATTACTAAGATGTTTGGAGACTGCATCATGTTATGTTATTTTTTTTATTTTTTAAACAAAAGAATAGAAATACGTCTGTATGCAGGTTAAGAATCGAAATATCTCTGTATGTAGGTTCTGAGATTTCTAACCTGGAACCAACACTTTGCTATATTGGGGTATTGTCGATCTTGTGTCTTCTACTTCCATGTTTTCATCTGGAAAACATTTCAGAAGTTACAGGTAAATACATTTTTTCCATTTAGGGGTTTTTGTTTCAAAGAATATAGCTGACCATGGAAAAGCTCTTTAGCCTGTGTATAGGTCTTTGGGTAACCATCCAGAACAAATCCTTGATTTCTGCAAGGCTTTGAGTTTAGCTTCTCTCTTATGATATGCATTACATGACGATCGTCCAACTGACCTGTCAGAAAACATCATAAAAACTGGAATAAGTAACACTGGCCATATCAGATTTATTACATATATCTGTAATAAATCCACCGTCATACAATAGCATTTTCCGAACAATAACAAACGATGTCTTTAGTCACATAAAAATGGATAACGTCAAAGCATAATTGAATGCATACCATCATTCAGAAGCATGTTGTTCTTTAGCGTTTTAAGCTGCGCTTCAGCACTAATGAGCATTTCCTCGTTCTCACTCGTCTTCTCATTTCCCTCAAGCAATTCCTCCTGAAAAACACATACTGTACATTCAAAAGACAGCTTCATAGACAGGGGCCAAAAGGTTTGTGCTAGCGAAAATGCTTCTGTTTTCTACAAAGTAAAAAAGTTTCGCATTTTTAAGTCCTGCAACTGTCGAACAACACTACTGTTCAAACGCTTTTTAAATGTTTTTGCAAAGAAGTCTCTTATGCTCACCAAGGCTGCATTTATTTGATTAACAATACAAGTAACGGCAGTAAAACTGTGAAATATTATTAAAACTTTCTATTTTCATATATTTCAAAAATGCTATTTATTCATATTATAGCAAAGCTGCATTTTTCTTCCCTGTCACTTGATCTTTCAGAAATCATTCTAATATGCTAATGCTGTGCTTTATCATCAATAAAATCGCTTGAAATTAGAAATCAGTCATTATCAATTGAAAACAGCTGCGTCTCTACTGTCACATCTAAACAAACCAATTTTGAGAAGTTATGTAGAAGTTACATACTCACCAACTGTCTGACTTTCTCGTTGACGGTTTCACTGACGTCAATATTATGAAGTTTGTAATATCTGCACAACTTTACTGCAACTGAGCTTTTACCAACAGCAGGGGGCCCAAGAAGACAGATTTTTATTGGCTGAAGGGAATTAAATGCAAAATAGAAGTATGTAAGAATGTTTTGCAAGACTATATTGTTTAGAAATCTCTTCATATTATTAAAACAATGCTAAAAGCTATTAAACAATACAAAAATTATGATCTTATTTCTGATATATCTGATTACACTAGCTTCCATCGCAAAGAGTTATCAAAACTTACCAACAGTTGTCTTGTCTGTTTGTATTCCTCCACCACTTGAAGTATGTTATCAACTATCCCAGATTCACATTCCCAGTGGACGTTTAATCTGTCCTTTAAGAAAACAGACTCAGTCTGAAGGTTGACACTGAGATAAAGCAGGTCAGTTTCCTGTGAAAATACACAACAATCTGATATATTACCTTCATATATTGTTTTATGACATGGCACAAATATATGTTCAGCAAAAAACACACTACTGTAATTGCCTTTGTGCCATAGGCATCTTCCTTTGGGATGTTTTCTACTTTTCCAGACCCCAGGGTAGAGGCAATGGTCTAAGGAAATAGACAGCTGCATGTTTACTAATGATTTTCAGTACTGTTTTCTCATCGCAAAACTAAGCGTGAGCATTACATTCAGTATAACAGAATGCAATCGCACAGACATAAAGATGTGTGATGATTTATTACTTTCACAATGTCTTCAAAAGTGTTCTTGGAATCATCCACAGCGATGAAATAGTGTGTTTTTGGTTTGCGATCAATGATGTTTTGGACCACTCTAAAAATGGCAAATGATGACAAAATATAGGATGAAAATGAAACAAAGTTAAAAGAAAAAAACACCAATCAATCAACAGCAATTTTTCAAACCTAGCAAGGTCGTGGATGTGAATGGTAGGAATGACATTTGTCCCAGGCCCAAAAACAGGAACGCTGCTAAGCTCTCCGAGCCAAGCTGTCTTGAGGAAAATTAAGACGTTTTAAATTAAATAGTTCACCCAAAAATTAAAATTTGGTTCAAATGTACTAAACCCCAGGCCAAGATGTAAATGAGTTTCTTTCTTCATCGAAATGTACAGTTTGGAGAAATGTAGCATTACATCACTTGCTCACCAATGGATCCTCTGCAGTGAATGGGTGCCGTCAGAACGAGAGTCCAAACAGCTGATGAAAACATCACAATAATCCACATAATTCCAGTTCATCAATTAACGTCTGCATAGTGAAAAGCTGCATGTTTGCAAGAAACAAATCCATCAAGGTGTTTTCAATTCAAACCCTCGCTTCTGGCCAAAATATATAAAGTTAAATACATTCCATAATCCATAATAATGCTTCCTCCTGTAAAAACGTACATCCAATGTTGTCTTCTTACATCAAAATTCACAGATATATTTGTTTAGAATTATTTTGGACTGTTTTTGGTGCTTGATTTGAGCATATTTTTCTCCCGATTCAACTTTTTCACTGGCTAAAGCAACATTATGGATAGAGAGATTGTATTTTTGGCTAAAATCATCTTAATTGTGGATTTGTTAAGTACAAACACGCAGATTTTTCTTCACAAGATGTTAATTGATAGATTGGAGTTGTGTGTATTACTTGTGGATTATTGTGATGTTTTTATCAACTGTTTGGACTCTCATTCTGACGGCACCCATTCATCACAGAGGGTCCATTTGGTGAGCAAGTGATTTAATACATTTCTGCAAATCTGTTTTGATGAAGAAACAAACTCATCTACATCATGGATCACCTGAGTGAGTAGGTTTTAAGCAAATTTTCATTTCTGGGTGAACTATTCCTTTAAATTTAATTTTAAATTCATATAGACTGCTCTGGTATATAGTATTTCAGTACTTTAAAGAAGAAGTGGAAGATGTTCTCGCCCATGCCATACTGCAGTCCTGATGTTACAACATAAGTAGCCAGCTTTGACTTTTTCTGAGAAAAAAACAAAAACATGAAGTTTGTTGCATATGTTAAGCTATGCTAAGTTTGTTTCATATAATAAATGATATGAAATGTTTTCTGATTCTGGATTGATTATTACGGTCTTCCCCAGTTTAAGCACTAGTTTCTCTGTGCTGGTGTGTTCCTTAAAGTTTGGATGTGGTCTTCTTCTTTTGTAGTCATCTTCAGTCAAGGGGATGTCAGGCTCATCCTTAAGACAAAATCAGAAAATGTAACAAGAGCATGATGTCTGGTCACTGTAATAGTCCGAGACAACTAGTAAAATGTTTCTACTTTGTATTATTTTCTAATACAAATCTTTTGCATTCCTATTGATAATATCAGCATAATGATTTTTAAGCGATGAGCTGAACTGAAAAAAATTAGAATTTAAAATTTAAAAATGTATCTCTAGCTTTTTGTTTTACATTTTTCAAATCCTAAAACTGAATTAAAAAAAAAAAAGGATTTTCAGTGTGGTCTCTAAGTGGACCTCACTGTATGTTTAAAAGCAACACTCACAGGATCAGCTGGTTTGGTCATTGCCCACGTCATGATCGTTGACAGCAGGATGAACATTTTTGGAGACCCAAAATGTTCAATTTCAGAGTGCAGAGCTATGGTAATACAGTATGACAGATTTGTTTTGAATAAAGAAAAAAACTGACAAGAAATGAAATGGCATTAAGACCGTGCCCCAAAACCTAGCAAGCTGCCATTTTTGGTCTGAATGTGTCTCACTTGAGATACAGCCATAAGTAGTCTGGAAATTTGAGGAATTATTACCTGAAATGGCCCATGTTGCCTCATCTATGAGATCATTGTGTTCAGTGATATTATACACAATAACATCACACTGCATCAGACACTGCAGGAGCTCCTCTCGACTCAGAGACTGAAATATGATGAGATGAGATGTAATGAGCTAGATCTCTTAAGTTTTAAGACTTGTTACCAGGGTCAATAACATAAAAAAGATTGTTTCCTTGTCATAAAATGTGACATTATTGTATATTATATTATATTATAAAGACTTATTGACCTTGATACGCAGTCATGGTCTGCAGGGTATTCTATGCTATAATTTTTTGTTTACTGATTTCTTTTTCTGCATGTTGGTTGCACCACATGACTTTGATTTGGTGGACAAAAGTTTTTCAAATATTAATAATTGTTAATAAAGCTAAAAACAATTCAAAATATTAAAAGAACAAAAGGTATAAGAGTATAATAATGATTCTAACATAACATGTTTTATAATTCTTATTTTCTACTAACGTTAAATAATAAACATAAATACATAAAAGATTCCAAAACTAGCCTTCATTCTTTAAATGATTTTTCTTCAGTGTTACGCTTCCAAAAATATCAAAATTAATTTTAGTTCAGAAATTAAAAACACACACCAATAATACAAAAGAAATGATAAATGATAAACTAACCCGATATTCATCAGATGCGAAACGTAGTTTTTTTGCTTCTTTATTCGCAACTGTTCCGACTATCTGACAGCGCGTGGCTTCTGAAGAGAGCTCGTGTTTGTCCTCCTCCTCTCCATCATTAAGCAACTCTCCCACGACACATGAGGACAAGAACTGAACAACGCAACATTAAACCACGCCGTTTATGATATTAATGCAATTCATGTAACGGACTAGTAACGTTAGTCTCTATTACCTGGGCGATATATTTGGACGAATATGAGTCGATGTTGTTGAGAAAGACTCGTCTGGTGCGGCTCTCGCTGTGGTTGGCCATGTTTGTCTTTTGGTTGTTATGGAGATCATGCTGCGCGCTAATCTCGCGATCAACGCTTCTTAAAGAAATGCTTATGCTATTTTTAAATTATTATTATTCTTATTATGAAAATATTTTTTAAAACATTTTAATTATTGGCTCCACAGCGTCCTAAAACAATTGTGTCATACGAAGTACATGTTTTTAAATAAATGTAATCGACATTTTTTTTTTTGTAAGTCAAATTAAATTCATAGCCAGAAAACAAGACCCAATTGACTTATTTTAAGATATTTCACAACTAACCTAATTTAAGGATTGTTTAGGATACTCTTAATAATTATATGTAATAGTTTCTGTTTTAATTGAGTTTGGAGATGTGTAATGCATGTTGCAATGTTTAGTGCAGCAATTTAAAACTTACTTTACTTTGCTTTACTTTACTTTGTCATTTAGCAGACGCTTTTATCCAAAGGGGCTTACACATAAGAAAAAGTAATTAAAACTAAAAGCTAAAACTCTATAAATATTATATATATACACATTTAAGAAAATAAAAGAAATTAAATAAAAATGACAAATGCATACAACAACATTTCAAAACTAAACATTTAAATGAAAACAAAAAAATAAAGCTAAAAACAATTCAAAATATTAAAAGAACAAAAGGTATAAGAGTATAATAATGATTCTAACATAACATGTTTTATAATTCTTATTTTCTACTAACGTTAAATAATAAACATAAATACATAAAAGATTCCAAAACTAGCCTTCATTCTTTAAATGATTTTTCTTCAGTGTTACGCTTCCAAAAATATCTAAATTAATTTTAGTTCAGAAATTAAAAACACACACCAATAATACAAAAGAAATGATAAATGATAAACTAACCCGATATTCATCAGATGCGAAACGTAGTTTTTTTGCTTCTTTATTCGCAACTGTTCCGACTATCTGAAAGCGCGTGGCTTCTGAAGAGAGTTCGTGTTTGTCCTCCTCCTCTCCATCATTAAGCAACTCTCCCACGACACATGAGGACAAGAACTGAACAACGCAACATTAAACCACGCCGTTTATGATATTAATGCAATTCATGTAACGGACTAGTAACGTTAGTCTCTATTACCTGGGCGATATATTTGGACGAATATGAGTCGATGTTGTTGAGAAAGACTCGTCTGGTGCGGCTCTCGCTGTGGTTGGCCATGTTTGTCTTTTGGTTGTTATGGAGATCATGCTGCGCGCTAATCTCGCGATCAACGCTTCTTAAAGAAATGCTTATGCTATTTTTAAATTATTATTATTATTATGAAAATATTTTTTAAAACATTTTAATTATTGGCTCCACAGCGTCCTAAAACAATTGTGTCATACGAAGTACATGTTTTTAAATAAATGTAATCGACATGTTCATTAAAATTTTTTTTTTTTGTAAGTCAAATTAAATTCATAGCCAGAAAACAAGACCCAATTGACTTATTTTAAGATATTTCACAACTAACCTAATTTAAGGATTGTTTAGGATACTCTTAATAATTATATGTAATAGTTTCTGTTTTAATTGAGTTTGGAGATGTGTAATGCATGTTGCAATGTTTAGTGCAGCAATTTAAGTGTGGCCTGTAAGTTTTTTTGTTGTTGTTGTTGTTGTTGTTGTTTGTTTTTTGTGGATATTCCTTTATACAAATATATAATAGTTTCTTCTTTTTCTTTAAATCCACTGATCCATTAACAAAGCTCCGAGTGTAATTTCTGACTCCATATTTAGTAAATACGTTTTCTCTTTGATTTGTAATTCATTATTTTTATAATTTTATCAGCCAACAATCCAGAAAACCTAATAATTGTTATGACAGTTCGTGCAAGTCTGAATATATCATTCAGAGCTATTCATTTGGTGAGGGTCTCCAGGAAGCACCAGGACTGGAGTCTAAAAACACATTTCAGTAATATTTTTATGTCATTAAAATGTATTCCCAGTGTCATCACTGTATCTTATTTCTATGATCTGCTTTAATTTGCAAATTGTTTAAAGAGGAGCATTGGAAAGAGTATTGCATGTAAGCTTTTATTTCAGAAATAGGGGAAGTCAGCACTGAGCAGGTATGTGCTTGTTACATGATAAATGCTCATTCATGATTAAAGATCATTAAGAATCAGTCATCTTTTTTTTTTTTAAGTTATGCATGATATTTGCAGTCTTAGGTTGAAGATACTTTTTGAAAAATCAATGTCTCTATGCACTTAAACAGTATTGAAGAAGTCATTTCTATTCATTCAATATTTCCCACAATTTTAGTTCTGTTTATTATTAAACAATTTCATATAAAACATTAACTCCATCAAATATGTCCAAACTGGTAGTTTGTCTTTCATACACTTCTTTCACAAACAGCCCAGTTACAGTAATTGGCACAAAGCATCCCTTTTTGAAGAAGATAAACACTTCACACTTACACTCCTTAATCATAAACCCCAAAGAGAAAGTAAAAAAATAAAATAAAATCAGTAAAAAAGACCAATCATCAAATTAAATTAAATAAGACATCCATCACAGTATGTTTTTTTTTGCATTAAAAAAGACATTAGGAAACGATTGAAAGGTGTGTAAGCAGCAAAAGTGTGTAATCTAATGATCATGTAAACATGATTGATGTGAAGTAGGCAGATATTATTCTGCATTCACTTCAAAATTATCAAACTGTGCATATTCAAAAGAGAGAGTTCCTAGTGCAGTCCAGCCATTCTTGGGTTCAAGAACAACAGCGTTCTTCCACAGCGGATAGCCATTCAGCATCCCGGTGGCAAAATATCCCTGCAGACCAAAACATGCCCATTTAAGAACAAAGACAATTGATAGTTAAAAAGCTACCATTTAATGTATATATGTATATGTTACCTTGACTCTAAGGGTTAAGGTATACCATACACCTTCCCTTGTTCCTGACAGCCCTTCAGCAAGAACTCTCTGTCCACCTTTAATGTGAAGAAAGATTAGTCATAATACAATAAAAATAGTTCATTGAGGTATGTACTAAAATTAAAACAAAATTAAGATTGGAATCAGATAAAAAAGAATTTCATATAGCACCGTAAATGCCCAGCGCATACCCATTACATGGTCATGTAGATGGCGAGTAGCTTCAAAGCACCAAAACAAACTCCGTCTTGGCCAGGTTTAGTTCGAAATGACATCCCACCCATTCATTCTTCATTTTTGCTTGAAGTATTTTGGGGCTTTTAGTCTTATGGTGCTTTTGGGAAACCCAGCCCCGGTCAGTCAGTTCAACGTTATTATTAGAAGCACAAATTAGGCGCCAGGAATGCTCAGATTCTATCAAATCAGTGTGCCAGATTTCTTCATTTGAACAATATCAGTGGGCTGCCATAGACACCCTAGTTATGCACAGCTGCGCGGAGCAAGAATTGCGCATAGGATTGTCCAAAAGGCCATGCATGAAAAAAGCTATTTATTTTATAACCAGGGATTAAAACTAAAATGCCTGACTACTGTAAAATTGAAAGGCATTCAATGACTCAGAAAAAGGATTAGATAGAAAATATTTTTAAAACTACTACGTTTACATGACAACGATGTGGTCAAAAACTGAAAAGTTTTTCCCTTGTGTTTTAAAAAGTTTCACGTATACACGATAACGTTTTCAGAACAATTCGCGTTTGCACATATCCGTGAAAACAGTCAAAAACGTTGTATTACGTATGCCAGGCCAGTAGTTGGCGCTGTCACCTTGTTAGTAAACAGTACCTGTTGCCGTGTGTATATGATATATATTGGTGAAGTAAATCCACACTTTACTGAAGAAGCGTTAGCAAACTCTTGAGCAGCAACAACAGTACCATATACTCCGGCCATTGTTGTGTATGTTTGTTCGTGCTTGCCTTTAAAATCGGCACGTACTGCGCATGTCTACATACCTAACACGTACTGCGCACGCGCATGATGTCACCGTTTTTTTAAAGATTCCCGTTTTGGGTGTTTACATGGAAATGACAACGGTGCCGTTTTCAAAAACTTGCACTTTGAAACTCGTTTTCAAAAATATGCGTTTTCAGTCCCCAAAACGCAGTTGTCGTGTAAACGAACAGGCAAAACGCATAAAAAGTTTCCCGTTTTTGGCTAAAAACGTTGTCGTGTAAACGGCCCCAAAGCTGTGATTTTGATAATCTAGTTCAGGGGCCACCAGACAGACTCGGTCCTGGAGGGCCTGCAGAGTTTAGCTCCAACCCTAATTAAACACACCTGAACCGACTAATAAAGGTCTCACTAGGTATACTTGAAACTTCCAGGCAGTTGTGCTGGACCCCGGCCCTCCAGGATCAAGGTTGGTGACCCCTGATCTAGTTTATGTCTGATATTTTTGTTTTAGCTTCTGTAGTATTTTACCTGTTTATAATGATATAACTAAACATGAACAAACTGTTTTCAAAGAAACAGAAATATAAAATGGTTACCTATATCATTTGTCACTTTATAGGTCCCATTTGCATAAATCCAATAAAAGACACCCTTTGCTTCTCTGACGGACTCTCCACCTTGATCAATCCGGGCCGCCAGGAACACGCCTCCAGTGACGGGAGTTTCAATTAGGACGTCACAGGACACATTGAGGTCTGTCCTAGTTTGACAAGTAGTGAATTTTGGTTACATGCGATTAATTGTGAGACAGAATGCCATTTACTGTAATACTGCAGTATTGATTCAAACATCTCTGCAAAATGTACGTTCTCCCATATATTGCTGGCACAGGAAATATCACAATACTGAGGACAAACATACCAGCTGTAGTCCCCTATGATGCTGATGGTCTGGTCGGCATCTCTAGCCCAGGTGACCGGCCGTTCGGTGACCACCTGCCGTAAGGTAAAGGCATGCGAACCATTATCTGTGCTATTTCTGAAGTACTCAAACACACCGGTTTGATCAGCAAAATACGGGGCCTCGGAGAATGGAGGGTTATCTGAGAATGAAAAGTAATGTTTCCATGAACATCAGTTGAGTCAATGTTTCCAGTAGTTTCCTGTTGACACTAATATTCATTACCGACAGTGAAGTCATCAGAGTAATTCTTTGGAAAAGGGCGGGATTTGGGGGGCTCTGGGTAGGAGCCTCTTTGTCCAGTGTTGACTGTCGTGATCACGAACAGGCAAAACGCATAAAAAGTTTCCCGTTTTTGGCTAAAAACGTTGTCGTGTAAACGGCCCCAAAGCTGTGATTTTGATAATCTAGTTCAGGGGCCACCAGACAGACTCGGTCCTGGAGGGCCTGCAGAGTTTAGCTCCAACCCTAATTAAACACACCTGAACCGACTAATAAAGGTCTCACTAGGTATACTTGAAACTTCCAGGCAGTTGTGCTGGACCCCGGCCCTCCAGGATCAAGGTTGGTGACCCCTGATCTAGTTTATGTCTGATATTTTTGTTTTAGCTTCTGTAGTATTTTACCTGTTTATAATGATATAACTAAACATGAACAAACTGTTTTCAAAGAAACAGAAATATAAAATGGTTACCTATATCATTTGTCACTTTATAGGTCCCATTTGCATAAATCCAATAAAAGACACCCTTTGCTTCTCTGACGGACTCTCCACCTTGATCAATCCGGGCCGCCAGGAACACGCCTCCAGTGACGGGAGTTTCAATTAGGACGTCACAGGACACATTGAGGTCTGTCCTAGTTTGACAAGTAGTGAATTTTGGTTACATGCGATTAATTGTGAGACAGAATGCCATTTACTGTAATACTGCAGTATTGATTCAAACATCTCTGCAAAATGTACGTTCTCCCATATATTGCTGGCACAGGAAATATCACAATACTGAGGACAAACATACCAGCTGTAGTCCCCTATGATGCTGATGGTCTGGTCGGCATCTCTAGCCCAGGTGACCGGCCGTTCGGTGACCACCTGCCGTAAGGTAAAGGCATGCGAACCATTATCTGTGCTATTTCTGAAGTACTCAAACACACCGGTTTGATCAGCAAAATATGGGGCCTCAGAGAATGGAGGGTTATCTGAGAACGAGAAGGAATGCTGTTATGAACATCAGTTGAGTCAGTGCTTCCAATAGTTTCCTGTTGACACTAATATCCATTACCGATAGTGAAGTCATCAGTGTAATTCTTTGGAAATGGACGGGATTTGGGGGGCTCTGGGTAGGCCCCTCTTTGTCCAGTGTTGACTGTTGTGATTGTGTAAACCTCATCGACATCTAGTTTTAAAGTGAATGAACCATTATAGACCTGTGTGGAAACGGGAAGGTTCCTTTACTGCCTATTCATTCCACAGTGTGTAGAGACATGAAATATGTAGTGAACTGATTGAAAAATACCTTAATAGGACTGCTCCGCTGAAACAGTGTATCTTTTTTGGTCTCAAAATCCAATTTTGAGTACCACACTTGAAGGTCAGTGAGATGTGCCTGAAAAAAGATTAAAGCACAAGCAAGATAATATTAAGCCTTAAGGTTAAGAAATAAATAGATAGAAATATCAAGTACAGACAGAACTGCACTTACAAAAGAACCTTTGAGCTGAAATGTGGCTATCTGAGGGGAGACGTCAAAGTGCGGTAGAGGAGGTCGAATGCATTGAGAGTGATTGTGTGTCTATAAAGAGGAGAGTTCATAATAAGCATAGAGATCAAAATCAATGATTCACTAAAACTTGTGACATTCACAAGACATAAGAACTAAGCACCCACCATGGTTTGAATAACAACTGTGAGGTTCCCTTTACGGTCTGTTAAAGCCACATAACTTCCTCCATGAGTGAGATTCCCAACAGTCTGCAGATAAAACCAGCCTGGCTGTGTAAATTGAGTAGTGTGTGCTGCAGGAAAAAGAAATACAATTTATCAACACTCATGAAATAACTTGCATTCGCTCATTGGCTACAACAACCATTCTCATTCCAGCATGCTTGCTTGACACGTGAGAACCAATAAGGTTTGTTCACCCATCAAGAATGTATGGTTGAGGTACCATTTACCATATTTAATATGCTTGATGTATTTGCATTGATCAATCTTTATGCGTGAATAAAAAGCCTAAATTAAATGTATTCATCATATAAAACAAATGCATCTCTTAAGAAGGCTTGTATTAAACAGCTTAATTCATGCTTTTTGAAGCTTGAATGATTTGTCAGAATGGACTTTAAATGAAGGGAAAGAAATATCAATAAGATTTCTTGTTTCAATAAGAACTTCTTCATTTGTGTTTTGAAGACGAACAAAGTCTTACGCGTTTGGAATGATATGAGGGTGAGTAAATGGAGACAGAATTCTCGTTTTGGGGTGAACTATTCCTTTAAAATGTTTAAAGAAATTAATAAAAGTCTATTTAATTCAGAGATGGTAAGAGGCAGTAATTTAGATGCCTAAAAAAGGCATGCCAACAATCCTGTATACCTGGCAATTGGTATATCAAGAAAAATAGTACTTTTTGCCAGGCATGATCTTAAAAGGGTCATCGGATGCCCATTTTCCACAAGTTGATATGATTCTTTAGGGTCTTAATGAAAAGTCTGTAACATAGTTTGGTTAAAATTTCTCAATGGTAGTGTAAAAACACCTTTTTTAGCCTGTCAAAAACAGCTCTTTTCAGAGCAAGCCGTTTTGTAGCATTTTCCTTTAAATGTTAATGAGCTCTCCTGGCCCCGCCCCTCTCTTCCGAGCTGCTCTCACAGATGAGAGACGGTTTACTTTAGCCGCATTCATCGTGAAACTTGCTAATTAGCACATTATTAGGAAAGGCGATTTGCAAAGATTCATTACAAAACATTATACTCACTTCTTCTGTAGATGAGGCTGGATCACGAATGATTCGCTCGAACATAGTTAATAAAATTCAGACTTTTTTGTCTGTTTTTTAGGTAGATCGGGGGCGCATTCCCTTCAAAAACAAACGTAATCCACTGCGTTTTCAGCGGCTCAGATGTCGGGAGTAAATGACGACTGCTATGTTCATTATTACATCCAACAACAGAACACCTCAATCGCTCAGGAGTCATTCTTGTCTATATCTGCTCCGGCGGTGAAACAATGTAGGTTAAAAAAAAACACTGGGTGGATTTTTATCATTATAGGGTGGTTGTGTACACACACTGCCAACACACATTTCAGTACAAACAACTTGTAAAAGTGCATGTAGCATCCTATGACCCCTTTAACATGATCTGAAAACAGTAGGGCAATTCAGAAAATCTAAAAACTGAAATAGAAGCTTTGAAAGGTTGACCCCAAAACTGGCCAGACTGTTAGGAACATGTTACCAGTCATCCATATTGGAGATTCCACTACATAATGTCCACTCCAGGGCTCATCAGCTGTCATCAGCCCATCTCCACCAAAGGACAGATTCTCATAGTAACTTGCTATCAAATTCCAGGATATAGTCCTGAAACAAAGCAGTCCTACTCTGAGCACACTAGCACAAGTATGTATATTGCAGAGAAAGTGACAGGTGTCTGTAAACAGCTCACGAGGTCATTCTGCCGTTCACGTAGTTCTGGTTTAAGATACGAGCCCAGCATCCGGCACCGATGTCGTCATCGAAGGTGCTGTAATCTTCAGAGGACCAAAGCTTCTTCTCTGTTAACAGAGCTTCCTTCACTGTTTTGGTGCCTGGGTAGTGGACACTGTAAAGACTTTAAACTCTTAACAATACTTAAAGGGTTAGTTCACCCAAAAATGAAAATTTGCCCACAAATTACTCACCCTCAAGTCATCCTAGATGTATATGACTTTTTCAGACGAATCCAGTCGGAGTTATATAAAAAATTGTCTTTGATCTTTCAAGCTGTTTCATGGCACTCAGCGGGTGTTGCAGTGCATCAGTCCAAAAGAAGTTAAATAAAACTAAATGTACAGTTAAATGTACACTGAAGCAGCGCCGGGCGGATGACGTATGAGTTCAGTGTTGCGCATGCGCAGCTCAGAAGTGACGAACGCAGAAGCGCAGGGGAGAGATCAAAACAAAACAATGGTCACTAATTAGAAGTACAAAACGAGGATTTGTAAAGAAGAATGTCGGAGGATTTCGATATAAGCCAAGAGGAGACTGGTTTTCCTTTGCAAAAGTAAGGAAACTTTGCTTCCTTTGCTCCTGTTAACAAACTAACCCTTTAATAGCTCAGCTAGTTGGTCAATTATATGGGTTTTAAGGGCAAAGAAAGCAAACTGCTTACCCTATCACCTCAACAGCATCATTCAGATATGGATCCTCCAGCATGGCAGCTGCAATGGACCAGTCTCCATCTGCAGCAATGATGCCGACATTTGTATAACCAACTCGGTCCAAAGTATCTCTCAGCACCTGGGTAAATGACAGACAGACACATCTTATTGCCAATTCAGTTAGGCTGTTACAGAATTTACTCTAATTTTTTTTTTTACCTTGATGTATACTGGATCATATTTTTTTTCATTCCATATCTGAAAAAAAAGATCAAAAAGAGAAGTTCAAATAAAGTTTCCCTCTAAAACATCATACCATCATAATTATTTGCACTATTAGCTAGTGCATACATACCCCAATATAATCAATTTCAAGGTTATGATGCTGCTTTGCTCCGTAGATCCATGTAACAACATAGTCGGCAGTAACATTTGGAAAGAAGTAAGGCCATTGGGTTCCTTCTCCAACCCATCCCGGAAATGCCCAGGGAAGACCTTCAAAATCAAAGCTTTGAATCAAGTCAAATATCTGTCATCGTCTCTATATTATTTCTGTCTTTCAGTATATAAATGGCCAATGGAGTGTGGAACAAACCAATTACCAATCAGCTTGATGTTTGGATTTCTCTTCTTGGCTTCTTTCATAAGCCACCACTCATATCCACGGAAAAAATTGCCTTCATCCTTACTGTGCATGTGAGAGGGTTCTGTGCCATCTGTCAAACAGACAAGTAAATAACCTTTAGTAACCTGTAGCAACCCAAACATAAAGTTAATACATTTTGTTTCTGGGAAATGTAAATTGCTGAGACTGGTCACTTTACAACAGTTTGTTTCAGTCTAAAATGTTTTTAATCTTAATAGAAAAATGTTTTTACATTATATTTGTTTGTATTTTTCTATTTTAATGTTTTATTTTGCATTAATAACTCCCACACTGCTATAAAAATGGGTTGACACTGCTAGTTTTTTGCTTTTTTTTCCTTTTCTATGAGTTGGCAATCTCCTGCAACATTGGCAATGTTTCATATTTGGACGGAGCTCAACTTTACGCAAATGATTGGCTACTACCAATGGTCCACCACCTGATACATTTAGATAATGTGGCAGAGCTACTGGCAGACCACCTACTAGAAAACCACTCAGAGACTTGCGACCTCAAGTAATTGAATCAATGTCAGTATGAACACAGATTAAGACTGTCCAAAATACATATACGGGGGAAAAAATCTTTTTAAAAGTCATACATAAAGCAGAGGGTATTTTTAGTGAAAACAGCATATTTTCTTTGCCCTTAAGTGTAAATAGTGTTAAATACAATTTGTACCTCAGTGTACTGTAGTTCAATGCAATAATAGCAACATATTCAGTGCATATGAAACCCTAAAGCCCACTCCTACACCCACTCCTAACCCTAACCATACTGAACCTGCTTATCAGTAAAGAATCCTTGAAGTTCTGGAAAACGAGAGACAGTTTTGAATGTTTATGCACATGTTGTATTTCCATTTTTAGAATATTTTTTTCATTTTCTTTTTTTCCTCCTGCTCCTGTTACCGGATGGGCTTCTTTTGTAAGTTAAGGTGGAGTTAATGTAGAACGCCTTTGCCCACAAAGCTATTTGCACTTCCTGTAAATAGACACTTTAAAAAGTGTACACATCTAATGTATTATTATTATTATTTTTTAACATTTTTAAGTAAAACAATTATTTTGCAATTATTAATTATTATTTCATTTTATGTTTTTGGGGAGTCACATCACATGGAATTTTACAATCTGAATTAACCTTGCCTTGTCATTAAAAGGTCAAATAATCTGTTTTATATGTAATATCTTTATAATATCATTTCCTGTTTTTGTTTGTTTTTTTGTCAGCATGTTTGTATCACATGACTCACACCATGTGACAATGATTCCGGAAAAAAAGTTTTTTAAAGAACCAGTGAACAGGTTTTGTTAAACTATTGTTTTCTTTGAAATACTACGTAATCTTTTAAATCATATCTTTATTTTGATGAAGTTTTTCTTTGAATGAGACTTTTTTTTTTTTTTACTTTATGCTCCATCTGAATTAAATGTTATTAATTCAAAAACATGCTCATCGTAGAAGGGGTGTATTGAATGTATTAATTGCATTTTAATGTATTATTAAATATATGAATAGATGCAGACAAGATAGACAGACAGTATAGAAAGAGAAACAAAGAAAGAAAGACACTTCGCATTACCTGTGGTTTGAGCATCGCCTCCTATTTCTACTTTTAGGATGTGCAATGAAGCTCCAAAGTTGGGCTGAATAAAAACAAACCCGCATTATAACAACACACCCGGTTATTCAATGCATGTCCATAATTAAAAGCCACACTTGTGACCCAATACCTTGAACAAGAAATCCAGTATATGACTCCGATACGGTTCTTCATAGTTGACAAGAAGTCGTGAAGTGGCCTGAGAACGAAAGCAAGTTAGTCACCCGCAACCACCGACACAACTTTTGACAGTATGCAAATAGTAACATTTAAAAAGTTAGCATAATTTACTCCTCCTCCACTTAATCCACCTATTCCATCAAATTCTCTCCCTAATCCAATCCGATCATCTATAACATAAAACTCAGCAGAGCACCCGAGCAAGCAGGAGATGGTGAACAGCAGATTGTGTGTTAGCATGTTTAGATGGGCGTTTGTATGAACGACTGATGACATTTGTCACGAGGAACGTTTAGAATGTGCAGATAACGTTAACGTGACTTCCGTGTCATGTGCTCCGATTCAACTTCACGTGAAACCCATATTAATCTGTCACTGTAAGAGAAAATCCTCTCTTCTTTATACATGAAAGGGGTAAAAAGTGATATCATTAATTCAAGGACTACGCATGCAAACATGGACAAATATTATTTAATTTGTATTACGTATTCACTGCATTTGTCTCATTCCTGCTAAAGATATCTTCCATCTTCGAATGAAAAATAGTCGTCTTCTTCTTCTTCTTTTGTGTTTAATGGCGGTTGCCAAACCAGCTTAAGGTGCATTTCCGCCACTTACTGGGATGGAGTGTGAGGCCTCGCTGAACGAATATATTATATACTACTAATAAAAAATGGCGGTTGGCAAACCAGCTTAAGGTGCATTTCCGCCACCTACTGGGATGGAGTGTGAGGCCTCGATGAACGAATATATCATATACTAATAAAAAAAACTTTAAAAAAATAAAATAACTACCGGTAAATTCTTCTAATCAAATCTGTATCTCTCAGATATTTTAGAAGAAAACCATAAACCCTTAGATGTTTCTGTGCATTCTGAAATATATTCATAACTGAAATGTCATTGATTTCCATATCTCTTCGTTTTTCAAGAAGTTGCTTTCTTTGTCTATTATATGCCTCACAATGTAAAAGCAGATGTTCAACTGTTTCTGTTATTCCACAGTAACTGCAGCTATCTGACTCACTTTTTCCTATTATATGCAATGAATAATTAAGGTTAGAGTGTCCTATACGAATCCTGGTTATAACAGTATCTGTCTGAAAGGATCTTCTTCTTCTTTTGGTTTTATGGCGGGTTGCGAACCAACTTCATAGGTGCATACCGCCACCTACTGTGATGGAGTGTGAAGAGAACGTACCATTTCTCACCTAAATCTTAAATTCTGTTCATTATTCCACAATTCTTAAGAAATCTCATGATTGCACTTATTTGTTTTCCTGCATTTGGACCATCATTCAGAATACTACTTAATGAAAATTCTTTAACTCCTAAGGATTGTAATTCATCTTTAAGTCGATCCCTTTCTCTTTCATATGCTGTACATATCATCATAACGTGTTCCACTGATTCCTCTTTTCTTAATAATACTCTTGATTTCATTCTTACTTAGATTAACAATTAAGTTAATGTCGTTGTTTTTGACTGCTTCTTTTGCTTCTTTATCTGCAGTTTCATTTCCTTGGATACCAATATGCGCCGGCACCCATACAAATAATGAAAAATAGTATAAAACATCACTACAGAAATAGCGCCGTGATAGTTCAGTAAATATATGGCGCTCTGAGACCGCCCCTAGTTAGTCCACTGAACGTATCGTGCTCAAATAGCAAATGATTGGTCACTACACGCGCCGCGCTCATGTCGAATTTGATTGGTCACTGAACGCGTCGCGGTCACTAAACGCGCCGCGCTCATGTCGAATTTGATTGGTCACTGAACGCGTCGCGGTCACTAAACGCGCCGCGCTCATGTCGAATTTGATTGGTCACTGAACGCGTCGCGCTCATATTACTGAATGCGTCATTCTCACATGCGGAAGTGAAAGTGCGTTTATATTTTCTTCCTGAACTGGTGATTAACTCGTAATAACAGCATATAAAAAGACTTTCTGAACAGCACCGCCAATATGTCTGTCGCAAACCCGAAACAAACAATAATGAATCCAGTAAGATTTATTCTACTTACACTTTTTGCTAATGGGTCAGTGGCTTCTAGTACATAGACTGACAAGTTTAATTTAGACTTCATCTGTTTATCTGTTAATGCTTGATCTGTTTTGCAGGGATGAACGCGTAAGTGGTTATATCTTGTAGACCTATAAGGCAGGGCATACTGAAGTCAGTGTGTCTCATGATTTTAATTTCTGCCCGTAGACGGTTCCTTATGCTGGTACCATCCTGGGCGGACTTCAACCCGGAGAGATGGTGCTCATTCAGGGCAGTGTTCCCAGTGATTCTGACAGGTGAGCGATTCAAAGGTTTGAATTGGTTTCAAACCAATTTGCCTGTTTTAATTTTAGTTTTAGTCTAGTCTTTGTGTGAAGCTGTCATTTTAGTTTTTATTAGTTTTAGTCACGTTCATACTCTTTTTAGTCTAGTCAAGTTTCAGTCAACTAAAAGTCTGAGCATTTTAGTCTTATTTTAGTCAGACATTTAGGAGCACGTTCAAAATTTTAGGAGCACCTTCTAAACAATTATCCAAAATTTTATCAAAAAGTAGCCTTCCCATTACGAGGTGATATTTGACTCCTCTAACTTTATTAAAAGTATGTCATCTTTTGTCAAATTCCATAAAAAAATTATATTTTATAAGCTTTTTAAAAATTTTAATTATAACGTTATAACATTTCGTTTCGTCTCGTTTTGGTCAACGAAAATGAAGAGACATTTTAGCATAGTTTTTATTTTGTAAACCACATTTAGTCTCGTTTTTATTCGTCAACAATATTGAATTATACATTTAATTATAGTCATCGTCACATGACCAGCATTTACGTTGCATCTTGTCTCATTTTCGTCACGTGATAAAGGTTCGTTGACGACAATATTTAGTCATAATTTTCGTTGACGAAAGCAACACTACTTAAATGTGACCCTGGACCCCAAAAATAGGTCATAAGGGTCAATTTTTTTAAATTGAGATTTATACATCATCTGAAACTGAATAAATAAGCTTTCCATTGATGTGTGGTTTGTTAGGATAGGACCATAGATACGACTATTTGAAAATCTGGAATCTGAGGATGCAAAACAAATGAAAATATTGAGAAAATCGCCTTTCTTAGCAATGCATATTACTAATCAAATATTAAGTTTTGATATATTTACGGTAGGAAATTTACAAAATATCTTCATTGAACATGATCTCCTAATGATTTTTGGCATAAAAGAAAAATCAATCATTTTGACCCATACAATGTATTTTTGGCTATTGCTACAAATATACCCGTGCTACTTATGACTGGTTTTGTGCTCCAGGGTCACAAATGTCACTGCAGTCCCACTGTAACATGTGAGGTCAAGTAACCCTTATTTCTATAGCGCTTTAAACAATACAGGTCACGGAGATAAACAGCAAAACATCAGAATCAGTTACGCAAACATGAGACAGATTCTGCTGTAAAGCAGCTTTAAAAGACAATAGTGTCATTATTTGGCTCAAGTCAACTCCGTGTTGGTTCAAGGAAGGGATCATGATCATGGGAAGCGGAAGAAATCATTTCAATAACAAGCCAATTTCAGCCTTACATAAACATGCAGACATTACTCAAGCAGGAAATATTATATCAATAGAATTAAAAGATGATAGAAGCACCAGACTTTCTTTATGGCCAGTTTTGGCCCTTAAAACACTATTTGCATACCCATTAGTAGTAATAAAAAAAAAATTACATTGATTATTAATTAAATAAGTGTTTTACTGTACACATAAATGCATCACCAGAATCGTCTTTTCTTTTTGGAACATGATTAAAGCAACAAATTTACAATTTATCCATCTCAAATGATACATATTCAAGTTTTTTTTTTTTCATGTTTGTTAACATTTAAACACTTTTGGAATAAAATGTCTCTTTTGCCTAAATCATGGCTAACATTTTATGTATCTTAAATATAGACAATTAATGTATATTATTATGTTTATATTAATTAATTAACTTTCCACTTTTTGCATGACTTAAAGATATACATTAAAATATGTATTATTATTATTAACAAACAAAATGTTCTTTTCTTCATGCAATATATGTCTGATATCTCATCTCCAGCATGCTCCTCTTTAATGCTGTTGTCTCTGTGTTAACCAAACAAAATACTCTTTGTAAAATGCTTGTTCAAATTGTTGGTCATGTTGAAAATTGCAAAACAACTGTGGGACAGTAAACATTTGTGAGAAGTGTAAATAATTTACACACACACAAATTAAGTTTATTTCATTCTTTGTTAGATCATTCATGGATAAGGGACAAAAAAAACTGCCTGTAACCTTTTTAAAGTTTTAAACTTATTTTAAAAGTTGCAAAAATAAATAATGATGGCATGACGAAAAATTGCAAGATGGTTAGCAACCATATAACAAAAACGATAAAGATGAAATTTGTTAGTTAGTGCAAGTTGAAGAAACAGCCTGCTATGTATTTATAGCACATTTAAATTGTGTCCACAGCCAGTCCAGACAGTGATAAACAGTAAAATGTCTTGTAGATTTCAGGTTGACCTGACCTGCGGGAGCAGCATGAAGCCTCGGGCAGACGTGGCCTTTCATTTTAATCCTCGCTTCAAGCGGTCTCCCTACATCATCTGTAACACACTGCAGAAGGAGCGCTGGGGCAAAGAGGAGATCCACTACCTGATGCCCTTCAAACACGGAGCTGCCTTTGAGATCATCATACTCGTGCAGAAAGATTTGTTCAAGGTTATAAACAACTTGAGTTCCATCAGTTTGGCATCTATCTCTGTTGCCATATGATGCCAACTTTAATCTCATTCTCTTGCTTAAAATGATACAAGATAAGTGACTTTATGTTAGCTGGTTTTCGAAAGTTAAAGGTGAAGCGTGTCATTTTTGGATGTTGAAATAATTTCTCCTTAATATGCAGCAAGCAAGCTGCCCCCAAAAGTGTAAACACGGTGGCTCTGTAGATACAAACAGTTGACTTGTTTGAGATGCCACATGCCTTGCCTTGAATGTAGAAGAGAGTAGGCTGCTGCAGTTGGGGGAGGAATCAAAAAAAAAAAAAACTTCATAGTGGTACAGAGATCCATGCGAGCAAAAGCAGATATTGCATTTGTTCTTTTTTTTTTTTTTGCAGATGAAATAGATGCATTTGAAATACTGCTGCTTTTGTACCTAACCAATATTTCATCCCAAGGATGCGAAGGAGTTTAACTCTGTAATAAGCTTGGTCTTGAATCGTGTCTTGACCAATTATTTCCAAAAAATGATCCAAAATGCAAAATTCCTAGAAGCCCCTAAAGGGACATATATGT
>NW_015636562.1:424409-435001 GCF_001515625.1 Sinocyclocheilus rhinocerous
CCTGGGGGTAAGCAGATAAACATCACATTTTCATTTTTGGGTGAACTATCCCTTTAAGCATGAGTTGGTCTGCACAAGAGTAAGTGTTCAGAAAAAATGTTTGCAAATAGTCACTGTGTGCTGATTGGAGCAGAAATCACACACTCTTCAGTTGATCCTCCAAATTCCAGTCATTTCATAAGTTACTTCTTGTTATACCGCGTGAGATAAACATTGTTTTACTCCCTCCAGGTGGCGCTAAATGGTTCTCACCTGCTGGAGTACAGGCACAGGATAGAGCTCAAGAAGGTGGACACACTGGCCATATCAGGGAAGGTTCAGATTCAAGCCATTGGGTTTATTCCCAGTTCAGTGAGCAAGGTAACTGTTTATCTATTAAAACTATAACCCCCGGTTTCACAGACAAGGCTTAAGCCTAGTCCCAGACTAAAATGCAATTCTGAGCTGTTTCAACCGAAAGAAACTTGCACTGACTGATCATAAAATATATCAGTGCCTCTGTTTTGTCTCAAGATGCACACCAGCAATGTTTTTTCTAAGGCATGTTTATAAAAATTACTTAAATGTCCTAACTGAACTATGGCCTAATCCTGGTTTAGTCTAAGCCCTGTATGTGAAACCAGGCCTAAATGTTTAAAATATTTTAAGAACGATTTTGGATTTGCATTTAAATGTAAAAAAGTAGCCCGAAAACTGAAACTTTAATGGGACTGACAGATATATGTATAAATACTGTCAATATAGGAAAGGTATATGTAGAGAATAGTAGCAGATCATTTGTTTTACAGGTCAGAGGTATATAGTACATAATCAGGGCTGTGTTTCATAAGAGCATCGTAAGACACATTGAAACCAATGGAGCTACGATCAACTTATGATGCTTTTGGGAAACGCAGCCCAGTATGTTTACTGTTTGTTATGATGTGGCAGGGATTGCATTTTGTGAGATAAATGTGTTCATTTAATATTTTTTAGAGCTCCATAACGCCTTCAAATGCAGTTGCAAGCAAAAGATCACAGCCTTATGTAAGTGAATATTCTGATATTGCTTTTTTTCTATATTCAGTATATGCACACTATTGTTCAAAGGTTTGAGGACAGTAAGATTTTTGTAATGTTTTTAAAAGAAGTTACTTATGCTCACCAAGGCTGCATTTATTTGATCAAAATGCAGTTAAAGGCACAATATGTAAGTTTTCACCGCTAGAGGGCGCATATTCAAAACAAACAAAGAAACAAAGGCATAGTTTGATGACGCCGTGACTGAGTGTGGAATCATGGGAGTTGTGGTCTTCATCCCCACAGCCGACGCAATCCGACGGGACTCGGGCAGAAAGCATGTTCACGGATGAGCAAATGTATTAAAGATTTATTAACGTCGTAGTATGAAGCAGAGTGAGGTGGAAAGCCGTCGAAGCGAAACGAGGCCGCTGAAGTAATTGCTAATGAGAGACGAGCGTGATACATGGCTCGAAAGCAGCGTAGCTTTTATTATGCCACACTTTAGCGCTTCCGCTCCTTCCGGTCGTGCGTATGTGGGGTAAAGCAGCGCTGTTTTATCATACTAGGTACGTATGAAAGTTCTGTTATAATGCTACTCTGTGCGGTCGTCACCTGTCTAATAAAACGCACAACATATTAAAGCGTCTTTGGTGTTTCCATGTTTTCTACAAACAAAACCAGAAATCGAGGGGTTATGACGTCATTGGCCGGCAACGCAATGACACTATGGACACGGTCCGTGTCACTAGTTAAAATAGCTTTTTTCTCTGGATTTAAACATTCTTCGAAAAAATTGGGATAATGTAAGTACACAAGTCAGCAAAATATATAACACCGTTCTAGTGGTTTCTGGATATTTTAATAAAACAATCTTACAATTTGTGCCTTTAAAACAGTAATATTGTGAAATATTATTACAATTTAAAATTAATGTTTTGTACTTTAAAATGATTTAAAGTCACATGATCCTTCAGAAATCATTCTAATATGCTGATTCAGTATTCAAGAAACATTTCTTACTTTTATCAGTGTTGAAAACAGCTGTGCTGCTTAATATTATTATGGAAACGTTAATATTATTTTTTCAAGATTCTTTGATTAATAGCACGTTCAAAAGAACAAAAGTATTCTTTACTGACCTCTTTTGAACAGTAGTGTATTTCTCTCTATATATGGTATATGCACTCTCTCTAAATGCATGTATGAAAAATACAGTACTGTTCAAAAGTTTTACCATTCAGAATTATATATATTGTTAGTGAACTGATGTGTATCTATATTTTGCAGTAAAATAGTTTAGCTGAAGCTGTTTAATTATGACATTCCCTCCTCTTTCATCCAATAGTCAGTCATGTCGGAGTCAGGTGACACGGTGAGTACATGTTAGGCTGGACAATTTCCTAAAGGGCAAACATGAGTAAATTGTTTTCACATGCGACACCAGTTTTTATGTGGCAGCATTACTTTTAACTGCAGATAATACTGGATAATTCAATTTCAGAATAATTGAAATCAAATTGAAGTGGGTGCCTCACAGTCTGGACAGAAACCAGGACATTGGCATTATTTGGTCACTTTACAGCTCTTGGCCTTTACATGCAAGCACCTTACTGATTAGAGACCTGTAGAGTACAAGAAGAAATAGTGTATTGTGTCTTGTTGTTAATGGCGTTTGCCAAGTCAAGCATCACTAGAACTGTTGTTTATTAATTAGGAGTCATACTTCAAACAAGCAATAGTGCACCTAAAATAAAAATTCTGGGTCCCACCTTATATTAGGTGGCCTTAATGTACTTGCATTTAAATTAATAATTAGATACAATGCACTTATTGTGTACATACATGTTTTTACATTGTAATTATATGTAAAAAATATGCCTGCATGTTATTACATCTGTAATTAATTTCTGTAATTACATTTATAAATACACTGTTGACCCATCCCTTAAACCTACCCATACCACCAAACCTGTCCCTAATCTTACCCGTATCCCACCTCAATAGCAGCAAAAGTGTTTTGCAATATACGAACACAACAATTGCATTGTACTTATTTTTGGATGCAAGTACATAGTAGTTAAGGCCACCTAATATAAAGTGGGACCAACATTCTGTCATCATTTACCTGATTTATTTCCCTGTTAATTTCTTCTGTGGAACATAAAAGAAGATATATGTCTCAGTGTTTATTTTGTCCATACATTGGAAGTCATTGGTAATCAAAACTATTGGTTGCCAACATTCTTCTTTTGTGTTATGCAGAAGAAAGTCTTCAAAATGTACAACTTGTTACTAGGTAGAAGTGTGAATTGAGTGTAAATCTGAGTTTTGTCCTAACCAAGCATGATGAGAAAAAGGACATTTTGTCAATGGCGTGGTTACAGCGTTTCTCTGGGTTTCTTCACTTATCATAAAATCCTTATCTGAAAACTCTAACAACCAGCTAACAATGCCCTGGGAACCACCTATAACACCCTAACAGCTGGCTTAGCAACACCTTGGCAATCATACAGTATTGCAATGCATTCGGAACACCTTAAAGCTGGAATACACCTCACAACTTTTGCACAGATTTTTGCCCCGATTTGCCGTCTGGATGAGTCGATGCAAATTTTAGGCAGTTGGAGCTTGACAGATTTCACAGAAAATTACATTGTGTACGATTTTTTTTTTTTTAGCTTCAGCCTATGATTCCATCCAGTTGGAGGATTTCAAATATGTTTGATATTTTTTTTGTCAATTTTAGAACAAACATTGTTTTCATTTTTTTCATGCATCTCCTTGTGACGAGGTGCACATTTTTGTGTTTTTTTTCTCTTCGGGAACGATTTGAAAAGTCTGTTAGTGTGTGATCCTCAGTCATTTAGTGTGTAATGCCCAGATTTTCTTTGTAACCATTTACAAAGTCAGCAAGTGTCTGTCCCGATTTTAAAAGATGTGTAGTGTATACCAGCCTTAAATGACTGCATAGCAATACCATAGCTGGGAATTATTATTGTGGTTGTTGTCTTTGTCGTGCTGAATTTGAAACCATTGTCAGATGTGTTTCTGTTTCGCTCCAGAGTCTTCCATTTAAGAGCAAACTTGCGAAAGGATTGAGTCCAGGAGATTCCATTATGGTGAAGGGGCAGATCTCTGGTTCCCCAGAGAGGTATGAGAAGAAAACAACCATCAGGAACACCACGGGAATATTCTAGATATATAAAATACATGCTTTTTGTCATTTTTAACCCATTTAACCCTTTTAATAATGTATTGATGTCTTCCATATCTTCCTTTATCCCCACAGTTTCGCTGTAAACCTGCGCATCAGTAACTCGGAGGACATTGCTTTTCACTTAAACCTTCGTTTCAAAACGGCTTCCTTCGTTAGAAACTCTTTCCTGTCTGGTTGTTGGGGGGTTCAGGAGACCTCCCTCCCCAGCGTTCCCTTTTCACCCGGGCAAAACTTTGAGGTACAAGACCTTGTTTGTCACTAAATGAGAGCATTTGTTGAAATTTAAAGTCAACATGAAATCATATTTTCTTAATGCACATTCCTGGTTCATTAAATTAGCATTATTCCAAAGAGAATCTATTCGTCATAATATAACAACTTTTCTTGTTAGCTGACGTCACATTAACTGCCTAGGAATTAAAGGCAGGGTATGTGATTTTTCAAAAACACTTTAGAAAACGGATTCGGGCCGAATAGCAAAACAAACTTGTAGCCAATCAAGGGATAGTTCACTCAACAATAAAAATGAACCTAGTATGTTGCATGCCTGTATGAATTTTGCTTCTGTTGAACACAAAAGGAGAAGAATGCGGGTAACCAAACAGTTTCTGGTCTCCATTAGCTTCCATAGTATTTTTTTCGATAATATGGAAGTCAATGGGGACTAGCAAATATGTAGTTACCAACAGTCTTCAAAATATCATCTTCTGTGTTTAACTCATACAGGTTTGGGGTGGGTAAATGGTGACAAAATATATATATATAATTGCTTTTTTGGCATTATTTGTAATGTAAAATGTTAATTAGTTACAGTAATAGAAGTGCATGTTACGGCAATGTTATATTTACTTTGTATCATGCTGTAGTAGTTATTTTATTGGTTTTAACAAGGAATGTTTACGGAATGTCCGATTTTTACTGATTCAAATTAGTTAATAATTAAAACTAATTTTGATTAGAATTAATAATTCTAATTAGAAGGATATATCAATTCAGTGCATTATGTGAAAAGTAATACCTTGTGTGGAGACCAGAATCACCATTTTAAATGGCAGTATTCAAATATTTTGTTTAAAACGGAGCCTTTGTCCTGACTTGGAAATATGTCAAATAAGTTAAATGGCATACAAATGCAGATTCATGTTGACTTTAGAGACTGATGGCTTGGTTTTAATGTGTTTCTCTGAAAATGCAGGATGGAGGCCATGATTGGGTTAAATATTTCATCAGTTCCTGCATGTGCATCTTATTCATTCTTGCTTGCTGTGACCTCTGACCTCATGTTTTCCCTGGCAGATGATCATCCTGTGCGAGGCTCAGGAGTATAAAGTGGCAGTAAACGGGTTCCATCAGCTGAATTACAAGCACCGTGTGCAGGATCTAAGTTGCGTGGATGTGATCGAGATTGTGGGAGATCTAGAGCTTAAGGATGTGAAGATTTGGTGAGCAGCTCCAGCTTGACGACTTGACATTCCCGTGTTTCCTCCAACCAAGTATATTTAATCAACCTGAGACTCCTGCAGCTGCAAGCGAATCGGAACTATTTTAACTTATTCAAGTTATCATTTGAATTTGGACTAAAATGCTAGACCTGGGGCCTCATTTATAAAATGTGCGTACGCACAGATTTGATCTTAGAGTGCGTGTACGCTAAAATCCACGGCAACGTTCATATTTATAAAAACGGTCTTTGACGTGGAAAAGTACTTAGCGCTACGTCAGGGTCTTAGCAGGCGTACGCACTTTTCCTTGTGGCAAAGTCGGAGTACGTGCAAGCACAAATTGTGCAATGTAGTCAGATTTTTTATTAACGGGAGTTTTTGCGAGATTAAACTGACCTTTTTAGTAGCCTAATGTTGACAGTTCTTTACTTGCTTTCTGTACACAGTTTATTCCATGTTGTTGTTTTTTATTATATTATTTTACAAGAGAACTTGCGAAGTCTTGATTTACTACTAAAAAAAATGCATAAACGTGTAGCCTATAAGAATAGGCCTATGTACACACTACACACTGACTAAAATTAAAAAAAGTGAAAAAGCATAATAGGACCCCTTTAAATTTCAGTTTATTATAATATTGATAAGGTGTGATCTGAATGACAAGTTCCACTGCATAGGTAGGCAGAAGTTACCCATGACTAAGATAAACCCCATTTGCTGATTATTAGTTGAGGAGATCTGGAGATGATTTGAACTTGAGCCTGAATGAGGTGGAGTTGACTCCACGACTTCTTGTGTGGAACACAAAAACTAAACATGGTTGCAATGGGTCAAAATAGGTTGCAGACCCCGGACATAACAGATGGACGGAAAAAAATACCATCTGGCAAGATGTTAATGGATGTGCAACAGTAATTGTACTGTCTGTCTAGCCATTTGTTTTCCGAATCATTCCAAGCTAATTCCAGGCATTTGGAAAATTACAGATTGCAGCAGATTAAATTTGACACTGTTAGGGCAAAAACAGGGCTGAAAAACATACCCATCCATAAACCATCTCTATAATAATTGAAGTTGAGTTTCTTAAAACATTTCAATTTCCTTTCTGCAGGAGATGTAATGTTTACATCAGACAAGCAAATGATTTGCTAATGCAAGGCCTGCACTAATGCATTTGACTTGGCATGATAGCCTTATAGAAATATCAAATCAATAATCACGTTCACCATTAGCTTCCAGAACTAAAGACAAGCACTTTTTTGGGGGGATTATATTTATAGTTAACAACAGAACTATGCAACATTCCAGCAGCCTCAATTGATTTTGGCTACTACTAGTTTTAAGAATTATCTGGTAATTTGTGATATTAATATATATATAATTTGTGTTTTGTTCCTCTGATATCTGTTGATCAATGCATTAAAAATAAGCAATATATCTTTCACATTGTCTAGTAATTATGGTTGTGTTTTGTGAGTTATTACCATTTATACATTACATCGAAAGGTAACGCTTTACAATAAGGTTCATTAGTTAACTACTTTAGTTAACATGAACTAAGAATGAACAATAGTTCTTAAGCATTTATTAATCTTAGTTAATGTTAATTTCAACATTTACTAATGCATTATTAAAATCAACTGTTGTGCTTGTTAACAGTTAATGCACTCTGAATTAAAGCAGCACTATGTAACTTTTGGCGCTCTAGCGGTTAATAAACAGAACTGCACACATCCCGCGGAAGAACATTCCAAACCGGAGCTACTTCTCTAAGTTTATGTCTCTGGCGATTCACGCAGGTACGTGTTCCTCCGCAGCGGTGACAACCCGCCCAGGCTACAATAGTCCGAATATAAGTACTTATTATAAGTGTACCGTAGTGATTCAGAATAAGACAAAAACGCGGTTTGGAAGATGAATTCATGATGTACCCGCTCATTATATACATTTAGCAAATTTTGAACACAGAAAAAGTTACATAGTGCTGCTTTAACAGTGAACAACCGTATTATCATTAACTAACAATATGAAAGATTAATAAATACTGTAATACATGTATTGTTCATTGTTCGTTCATGCTAGTTAATACATTAACTAATGGAACCTTATTGTAAAGTGTTACCCATTGAAACTAGATTTAGGAATCTCCTCAGAAACCTTTAAGCAATTTCTATCAGTTATCTGTTAATTAGAATAACTAAAACATTTCTTTTATCTTATATTTATGAATTTTAACGAGACATGTACACAAAGACAATCATAAAGAGCTTTTTTTTTTAAAAAGTTGTGAATTTATTAACATCCACAATATTCCACTTTTGTAGCTTAAAACCAGTAAACTGCTTTTTGGCACATAATCACATGACCATAATGTGTTGGCACCTGGTTTAAATTTGATGCAAGATATAACCAAATATATAACCAAAGCATAATTATCATAGATAATACCACTAATATCATCGACATAACCCCAGAGAGAGATAAAGGCAGTGACGTCGCATTAAAGTTGTCTGTCTCTATCACTGTATGACCGAACATGTCAGACTTTGGGACAGATGAGTTTGTGAGAGTCTGAATCACAGGCTGTACAAACAGACGAACACTGAAGTGATTCTCTACTGGAGGACCACAAATGAACAGATCACACAGGAACACTGTTCATACGAAATGATCCCATTTATTGGCTGACTGACAGCTTAAAAAAAAACAAAAAAAACAGCAAAGCCCACTTCTAGAGCACAACAGTCAACTTCCATAAGTAAAAATCCCATTTACTTTCTCCATAGATTAATTGAATTTTAACCCCAATAGCACATAAACCTTTTAAGGGGCTTTAAGAGGTGATATGTGCTGCTCTAAAAACCATAAGTCTGTGATTTCAAGGTCTTTTTAAAATATATTTTTAATAGCGGAATTCCCCAACACCATAATCTTAACTAGAAAGAAACCAATCAGAGGACTCATTGTTACTATGGAAACATAAATCACTGCAAAAGAGCTCAGCAACGATCGACCACTGCAATGCAGCACTGTGAATGGCAGAGTCACGATATTTTGTAATATAGTTAAAATATATTGTTTTATATTGAACTGTAGTTTCTTATTTGATTGCGTCATTCACAATGCTTCATGGGATGAGCAGTTCATGTCTTGTAATTTTTTCTTCAAATCGGAGTTTATAATGATTCATATCAAAGCTGGTTGGTTTAGTTTAAGGCTTTGATTTCTTTACTGGAGAACTTTATGAAATCTTTATGGAGAAATGAATGGAAAAAATACTTGAACGTAAAAGTGGGTGGCCACTGTTATGCTCTATAGAGCTGCTTTTGGCTATGGAAGCTTATTTCTGCCACAGAATAAAAATAAATACAAGGTAATTGTGACTTTTTATCTTACAATTTTAGAATAGAGTTCACATCTCATAATTCGAATTTAGATTAGATAAATAAATCATCAAAGAGAATTCAGAATTACGAATTTCTATCTGAAACGTACTGTACGTTTTTCTCAGAATTGTGTTATAAATTTGCAATTGTGAGTGTACATCTCACAATTCTGATTTTTTTTCTACAATTGCGAGTTTATATCTCACAATTCTGACCTTTTTTCTCAGAATTGCAAATTTTTTCCCCACAATTATGACTTTATTCTTAGACTTGTTATATTTGCAATTGTGAGTTTATATCTGACAATTCTGACTTTTTTTAGAATTGTGAGATTATATCTCATAATTCTGACTTCTTTCCTTAGAATTGTTTGTTATAAACTTGCAATTGTGAGTTTACATCTCACAATTTAGATTTTTTTTCTAGAATTCCAAGTTTAAATCTAACAATTCTAACTGTTTCTCAGAATTCTGAGTTTGTATCTCACAATTCTGACTTTTTTCTTAGAATTGTGAATTACACATTTGCAGTTGCGAGTTTGTATCTCACAAATCTGACCATTTTTCTCAGAATTCTAATTTAGTATTTCACAATTCTGAACTTTTTCTCAGAATTGCACATTTTTATCCCATAGTTCTGACTTTTTTTTCCATAGAATTGAGTTATAAACTTGCAATGTTGAGTTTACATCTCACAATTCTGACTTTATTTTTTTGAATTGTGAGTTTATATCTCACATTTTTTCTCAGAATTCTGTGTTTACATCTTTACAGTTTTGTTTCTCACAGTTTTAGACACCCGACCTGACCACATGCACATGCAGAATTCTGAGGGGGGAAAAAAGTCAGAATTGTGAGATCTATTCTCACAATTGCAAAATATAATCTCGCAATTCTGAGAAAAAAAAGTCAAAATTGTGAGATACAAAAAATCACAAATGCAAGGAAAAAAGTCAGAATTGTGAAATGAAAACTCGCAATTACCTTTTGGACTTTTTTATCCCATGGCGGAAATGGGCTTCTATAAAGAATTAACACTGCAAGATCTTAAAAATGCTTTCGAAAAAAAAAAAATCTGAAAAAATTTAATTATTCTGAGTGAAAGTAACAAACATTGATATGCTGACTAAATTTAAAGGACATTTTCGTAATAAAATTAAAAAACTATGACTAAAGCAAGAAAATCTAAAAATGAACACATTATGTAATGCAATCATATACTAGTGGTGTTTGGCCATGAATCTTGGTTGCTATGAACTTAAATTGTTTGAATGTTACTATGTGGTCGCAAGGTTGTTGCTAGGGTATTCTAAGAATGACATGCATACTGGCCCAAGTCCCTAAGTATGAGCAATAGTAATAAAAGTTCTAAAAGTAGAAATCCCATTCATTTTCTCCATAAGGGAATTGATTTTGAATGTTAACTAATAAATCTTCAAAGACAGAACCATGCACTATGAGCTATGAGGTTGTTACTCGAAGGTACATGCTTTTGTTGGTCATAAGTCATAAGTCATAAGCCCGCACTTTTTTGAGTAATTTTTTT
>NW_015636562.1:435962-463744 GCF_001515625.1 Sinocyclocheilus rhinocerous
TGTTTCTCAGAATTCTGAGTTTGTATCTCACAATTCTGACTTTTTTCTTAGAATTGTGAATTACACATTTGCAGTTGCGAGTTTGTATCTCACAAATCTGACCATTTTTCTCAGAATTCTAATTTAGTATTTCACAATTCTGAACTTTTTCTCAGAATTGCACATTTTTATCCCATAGTTCTGACTTTTTTTTCCATAGAATTGAGTTATAAATTTGCAATGTTGAGTTTACATCTCACAATTCTGACTTTTTTATTTTTTAGAATTGTGAGTTTATATCTCACATTTTTTCTCGGAATTCTGAGTTTGCATCTCACAATTCAGGCTTTTTTTCTTAGAATTGTCAATTACAATCTTGCAGATGCGAGCTTGTTTCTAACAATTTTGACATTTTTCTCAGAATTCTGTGTTTACATCTTTACAGTTTTGTTTCTCACAGTTTTAGACACCCGACCTGACCACATGCACATGCAGAATTCTGAGGGGGGAAAAAAGTCAGAATTGTGAGATCTATTCTCACAATTGCAAAATATAATCTCGCAATTCTGAGAAAAAAAAGTCAAAATTGTGAGATACAAAGTCGCAGTTGCAAGAAAAAAGTCAGACTTGTGAGAGAAAAGGTCGCAGTTACCTTTTTAAAAAAAATATTTTTATTCCGTAGTGGAAGTAAGCTTCCATAAAAGAAAGAAAATATAGCTTGGGTAATAATAGAGCTGGAAGACTAGCTTTGGTCCTCACTTGGTACTCCAGAAATTGTTCGGAATATCAGAAAAGTCCAGCAGAGGCTGTTATATGTGTGTAGAGTACCGTATGGCTTGTGGTCCAGTTCAGCAGGACGGCATTAAAAACAGCTCACACTGAACTCAGCTTCACCAAACCCCGCACAGAGTCTTCGTGGAGCGAGTCCTGGCTGGCGGGGTCGAAGAGCTGCGCCGGGTGAACGTGGTGACCCAGGTGGGTGGCGCAGGGCAGGGCTGCGGGCGGGGAGGGCGTCTCCTCTGGACTGATGAAATGTTGATGGTGATGGTGACAGTGGATCTCAGAGTCTCGCAGGGCCATCAGCTCTCCTCCGCAGCTGAGGCCTGGGATAGAGGAGGGCAGCGAGGGCTGAGAGGGGCCCAGAGTGGAGCACGGCCCACCCAGAGAGGTCTTGGCCTGGAGGGCTGCGCCTCCGCCCAGAATGACGGGCTGACTGTGGAGCAGCGGGTTGGTGGCGGCCTGCAAAACGAATTTGGTGCTCTGAATGCACTGGTCTTGAGCACACTGGGAGGAAGGACGAAGGACAGAGAGAAAAGGGAAAGCCGGGAGGAAGTCAGACCCAACAAAGAATAAAATGTTACAGAAAAAACACGTCACAGGGCTCCATACAGCTGATGACTGTTGTGCTTGTTTTTGCTACTTGTGATTACTACAGTTTTCACCTGGCAGTCGATAGAGTATTATTGGTCACCAGTGTTTTAGGTGCTGGCATGGTTTTGTTCCTGGTCATGTCAAGCAACCTGTCCATGTTGGCATCTGTGTTATTTAAAAACCTTCCAAGTGACAAATGAATTTGCGCAAAAATATCATATTTTTGGAATGGGCATCTATATACTAGTGGCAATGGCATTTTGAATTAGTGTCACAAATGTGTAGGGTTTTTTGTTGTTTTGGAGCCCTGGGTCAGAATAGACCAGTTTCTGGTGGTTAGAATGACAAAACAATTATTAGAAGGTTAAGATTATAGAGGTTAGAGAGTGTGTTGATCAAAAGTATAAAGAAAGACAGAAAAAGAAGATCTGGGTAAATGTCACCAAACCTGTAAAGAACATGTTGAGGACATATTTCACTTTTCTTAATGGAAAAAGCCATTTTTGGACTATTAAGATGAATATTATTTTCATGAAAATCAAGCACCCCCATTCTCATATTGTAAAACAATATGTAATTTAAATTGTTAAGCTGTTAAAGCAATATAGATATATTATATATACTGTGAAATATTACTAAATATTATTGAAATAACTTTTAACTTATTGTAATATATATATTAAAATGTCATTTATTCCTGAGATGGAAAAGCTGAATTTTCAGCAGCCATTTCTCCAGTCTTAAAGGGATAGTTCACCCAAAAATGAAAATTCTGTCATTAATTACTCACCCTCATGTCGTTTCAAACCCGTAAGACCTTCGTTTGTCTTCGGAACACAAATTAAGATATTTTTGATGGAATCTGAGAGCTGTCTGATCCTGCATAGACAGCAACGCAACTGAAATGTTCCCATGTCCAGAGACGTAGCAAGGAGATCGGTAAAATAATCCATGTGACATCAGTGGTTCAACAATGTGAGCCAAAATCATCACAATTAAAAGAACCAAAGACTTAAACTACTTCAGTCTGTGTGCATTGAATTTATTTAATACACGAGTTTCACAATTTGAGTTGAATTACTGAAATAAATGAACTTTTCCACGACATTCTAATTTATTGAGATGCACCTGTATATGGAAAAAAGGCAATTAAATGTATATTTTTAATAGTTTAAACTCATTTGCATTACTTTTTCTTGTCTGGATATCTTGATATTTCCCATTTTTTCATGGCTGTGACAACTTCCAGATCCAGATAAAACTCTTTAGTCCAATCAATACCATAATTCACAAATATTTGGTGTTGGATCATAAATGAACCACAACTAAATGAACTGATCCCCGAACCTTTGAATGTGGTCCAAGTTCTTCTTATTTTTTTTTTTACTGGATGTGACAATTTCTTATTTTTGTGTTATTGGGAGAAAAACTTGTAGAGCTAGAACACCACTGGAAACGCTAATCGGCTTTACCATAAGAGTCTCTATGAGTGCAGTTACAATACCTTCATTCATCAGATTAGCCTGTGCTCCTGAAGCATGCAGATCATTTCTAAGATCAGACCTCAGGCTAAAGCCAAGAATTTGGAAATCAGAATAGGCCTCCGTAAAGGTTTATCGGAGGATTATGATCACGACACATCTTAGGTGTAATTTACCGCACCTCTGCGTGGTCTCTTTTCTTAGAAACGGCCTTTTCATTGTGCTCGCGTCTTTCGTCAGTTGCGCGAAATAATCTGATTCTAAGCAGCTTTTACACTGCTGTCTCACACAAATATAATCCCAAGCAAAAACAAGCCCTAAATTCAGATCTCATCTGCATGTGCCCGATCTCATTGTGTTAAAAAAAACACATTTTATGTCACTAATTTAGTGCTGAATGTTTCTTAGTCTGTCATATGGCTTGTCTTTCTGGATGCAAAAACACTCGCTAGTCATTCACCCGTTAAAACCAAGAGGGTCGGAGGCTTGATACCCGAAACATATCAGCTGATAACGTCTTCTGCGATTGCTCTTATGATCTTTAAAAAGGCATTTAACCCCTCGATGGCCTAGAGAGCAACAGTCAGAATGCACTTTTGGATTTCTGCCATGTAGGACAATCTCTCGTCGTTTCTCTTTGCTATAGTTTGATGCAAAAGCTAAATTTTTTGGTCCAGAATAGCATTTGTGTGTGCAATTATCAGCACAACTAACATGTCATCATAACAAGAAAAAGTCCTGCAATCATTGCACATTTAAAACAAAAATGCCACTAAAATTGTGGTCGTGAATGAGTGTATGCAATGAATACAACAATGTACTTCCACCTGCTATCAACTAGCATTAGCAAACAGCAAATGGTTTAGTGGCATTTTAATAAAGTGTTTCTAAACCACTACATGGGGTAGTTAAAGTCAACATTTGAGTCAACTGGATATTTAAAGAGAAAAAAACTGCATCCATTGAGAATTTATAGTAAATAGAAAAAGAAAGTTGTTCCAGAAGTGGAACAAGTGATTATATTTTAATGATATATATATATAAGACCAACATTTTTTTTTCTTCTGTGGAATAGCATGCATAACATGAATTATTCACAATAAGGAATGTGTATTATTAAAGTAAACAAGGTTGATCTTGAAATCATTTTGACTACAAAAAAAAAAAGTCTAAAGGTAACATGGATGGGTCTGCGCAAGAAACTGAAGTTATTCACAACATTATTACCTTACATTAAATGCATTTTCTTATTTACAACATTATTACTTGTAATCCATAGCCATAGTCAAACGGGGAAGTCTGATTCTTTTCTGCAAACTGGTTGTTTTGGACAATTAATTTCAATTAACTGGTTCAAATATTGGCTCATTTCGAGTCAGAGTGACTGCCAGGCGTCTAAAAGTATGTTTTGATTGAGTAACTTGTAGATCTGTGCTGCTCGAGACGCGAACTGTTTCAGACGCTTCAGTCTAATTTGGTGAACTGGTTCATCTAGTTCACTGAAAAGAACCGGTTCAAAAGAATGATTCGTTCATGAACCGGGCATCACTCCAGACTGTTTGTCTGAGACTCTGGATTACAGGTGATAACGTCGTAAATAATGTTCACTTTCTTTCGCTTCATTAGCCGCGGGTATTCATTTTGTGTTGTCTGTATGTGCTTTTTTGAGTCTCAAAGTGACGGTAGCCATTTACTTGCAATGTATGAATCAAGAAGGACCACGGTTTCAGCTAAAGATTATCTTTACTGTTCCACTGAAGAAAAAAGTTCACCTACATCTTGAATGGCCTGAGGGTGAGTAAATTAACAGCAAATTTTAATTTTTGGGTGAACTATCACTTTAAGGATCTAATATGCACCTTTTAGGGGCTTTTGCAAGGTAGTATGTATATGTATTTTCTGAGATTATATACTGTATATATATATATATATATGATCACTAAATACCCCCATTAGCAATTCACTTGTATGCCACAATTGAGAAAAAATTAGTACTGTGTGTTTTAAAGTTGATCTTAAAGGGTTAGTTCACCCAAAAATGAAAATTCTGTCATTAATTACTCACCCTCATGTCGTTTCAAACCCGTAAGACCTTCGTTTGTCTTCGGAACACAAATTAAGATATTTTTGATGGAATCTGAGAGCTGTCTGATCCTGCATAGACAGCAACGCAACTGAAATGTTCCCAGGTCCATAAACGTGGCAAGGAGATCTGTAAAACATGTGTCAGCTGCGCTACGCGGATACGCTGTTTTCATTCAGATCAAATCACAACAACGTAGGAAACAGATCCGGCGTGACGCAGCTGACACAGAATAAGGAGATCTGTAAAACATGTGTCAGCTGCGCTACGCAGATACGCTGTTTTCATTCAGATCAAATCACAACAATGTAGGAAACAGATCCGGCATGTATTGAAATTGCATCATATGACCCCTTTAAGGTGAAATGTGACCTGGATACTTTTGTGTAAGATTCATCCATCTAACCTAATGGATTGGTGAATCGTTCCATAGAAATATTATGTTAAGAAATGCCACAAAGATTTTCAAACCTATTTGAAAGCTTGCATAACACAATCATCACTTAAAAACATCTGGATCCCTCAAGGGACTGAATAACTGGCATCAAATCAGCGGCTGATGTGTTTCGCTTAAGCTGATGAAACTGAATCCAGACAGTGAGCATCAGTATTCATGAGAGCTGATCTGTTCACACAGCCCACGCCGTCTCCCAATCACATAAACACTGCTGAGAGAATCACATCACTGATCACGTCTGTGCCAACAACACAGGTGTTTCACATCGATCAGTGTGTCATGCTGAATACAGTCAACAAATCATGACAACTTGAGTGAAAATGTTGGAAACTAAAAAAAAAGTGTTAACGACAATTAGAAAAAAACTATTAGAAAAGTTTTTATTATTATTAATACCACTCAAATTTCGGGGGTCAGTAAATTTTTTTTTTTTTAACAATTCATACTTCGATTCAGCAAGGATGCATTAAATTGATCAAAAGTGGCAGTAAATACAAAATAATAATAATATAATGCAAATAAATGCTGATCATATGATCTTTCTATGCATCAAAGAAACCCGGGTTTCCACAAAAAAAAAAAAAAAGCACAACAAATTAATAATAAGAATTGTCTCTTGAGCGTCAAATCAGCATATTAGAATAATTTCTGAAAGATCATGTGACACTGGAATAGATTTATGGAGTAATGGCTGCTTAAAATTCAGCTTTAAATTACATTTAAAAATATATTCAAATGAAAATATTATATATTTCACAATATTACAGTTTTACTGTATTTTTGATCAAATAAATCTAGCTCTGGGGAGTATGAGACTTCTTTAAAAAACATTCAAAAATCTTACCGACCCCCAAACATTTGAACGGTAGTGTACTTTTTTCATTATTTAAAAAAAGAATATGTATTTTTATCGCGTGCCGCTTCATCGACAGCAGCATTCCGTCTGGGAAGTGTGCAAAACTCTGAATTCCGGATTTACAGTGTGTGTCGCAGACTTCGGGACTCCACTATATATTTCAAATCACTGTTTACACTGTCTTTGCTGAAACCTTGAAGTGCTTTGAACATAAATGGCTTCATTATAACAGCTCAAGTACAACAGACTGGACACACACACACACACACACACTCTCTGTGAGAGGACAGAGTACGGCCGTCTTACCATATGACTCTGGACTTGATTGGAGGGGCAGGCGCCGGTGCCGTTTGTCTGGGCCACAGGCTGCGGAGTGTCTGGTTGGACAAAACCTCTTCTGTCAATCAAACTGCAAAGAGAGAGAAGTGGATGATAGATTCCGACCGTGAGTCAGGGAACGTGGGTGAGGGAGGCGGAGAGAAGAGGATCCGTGTGTGTGTGTGTGTGAGTGTGTGTGTGCGCACGGAGTCCTCCTCCAACTCAACATGCCCACACACAGAGCAGATGGCAGCCAGTGATGCTGTGCCCAGTGCCCACTTCTACTTCGTGTTCCTGGCTCCATGAGAAAGTCATTAATGGCGTGCGTGCGGAACTCTTGTGTGGGTGTGTGAGTAGGTTTTGACGTCAGCAAGCCTCCTCACGCACCATCTGAAGCGATTCGGGAACGTTCCTCGGTTATCTAAATATATATTAACCGGAGTGAGAATGCTGATTGGTTTGTGCCTCTTATATTTAAATGAATGAGTGAGAAACCTGCTGAGGTCACCAATCTTTCTACAAGATCAGCATGGATCTCTTGGCTGATAACGGGCCGGGATAATGATTTTCTGAGGAAGCTGATTCATATCTTATTTGAAATGGACTTTTTCTGTGGACTGCAATTAAATTCTCTGATTCAGAGATATGAATGATGTAAAGGACAAAGCTTTGTTGGGCAAACAGAGGGCACACTTTTTTCTATTCTTGCTGGAGGTTTAGATTACTTTTCTGTATGCATATAAGATAATTTGTCAAAATGTGCATTATACCAACAAGAGCAGACTACATGCGATTATTTGCTTCAATTAAGTAATGAACTTAAGTGTGATTAACACATTTCATATTTCTGCTAGAGACATGAAAGGAACAGTTCATCCAAAAAAGAAAATTCTGTCATCATTTACTCCCCCAGCTTCAAAAAGTTAATAAAGACATTGTAGAAGTAATTTATTCATGTGAAATTGGGCTATTTAAACTCACTGGTTCTTACATGTCCAGCAATCATGTCTGAGCCTCCGTTTGCCATATTTGATGTGCGTTGATCAATGTTTATATATGAATGAAAGCCTAACTTAAAAACGATTTAATTTAGGCTTTCATTCATATAAACATGTAAATCAATCGTTAGACAGAAGATTGAACTGCTTGATTCATATGGATTACTTGAACAATTTCTTGATGAATATTTTAAAGCTTAAATGCTTAAAATTGGGAAAAGACACAAATCTCAAGTTTAAATGAAAATATCTTTGTTAGTCTTACACTCTAAAAAATGCTGGGTTAAATATAACCCAGCGCTGGGTTAAAAAGGGACAAACCCAGCTATTGGGTTGTTTTGACCCAGTGGTTGGGTTGTTTTGAACACAGCATTTTTTAGAGTGTAAGGTTATTAACAACATGAGGGCAAGTAACTGATGACTGAATTTTCATTTTTTTGAGTGAACTAACCCTTAAATCGCACAACACGAGTGTTGGGGAAAACGTGTGCTATGGCTTTTTGGATTTTTTGGATTTTCACTTTGTTGACAACAAAATTGGCAAAACAGACTTGCATTCAAGAACTTGAGGTACATCTGAGCCAAGTCTTAAAGGTGGCCTCTTTTTACACGGTGGGCCAGAAAGCAGCCATCCAGAACATCCTAGAAACCAATCAGCAAAGTCCTGGCAAGCATCAATAACAACATAATTTGGCATTATGGCGGTGAGTTTTGAACAAGAAATCACCATTCAAATTCTCTAACAATTTAGTAATCTATCTATCATCTATCAACATTTTTTTTTTTTTTAAGTATTAAAAATGTTACATTTAGGGATCCACCTATTTAAAAATTCCAACAAGCCAATAATTACATTTACATTTAGTCATTTAGCAGACGCTTTTATCCAAATGAGGACAATGGAAGCAATCAAAATCAACAGAACAGCAATGATATGCAAGTGCTATAAGTCTCAGGTAGCTTAAAGCAGTACACGTAGCAAGGTTTTTTAAAAATCATATAATAAATAAAAAGTAAACGGATAGAATACAAAAAGATTAGAGAAGCTAGTGTTATTTTTTTTTTTTTTTTTAAAGAAAACAAGCAGTTAGTAAATTAGTAGAGTGCAAGTCTAAAAGGACACGTTTTTTTTAAAGAAAACAAGCAGTAAATGAATAGAGTGCAAGTCTAAAAGGACACGTTTTTTTAAAGAATAGAATTAGAATAGAGAGTGCTAGAGTTAGAGGGTCAAATAAAGATGGAAGAGATGTGTTTTTAGCTGATTCTTGAAGATGGCTAAGGACTCAGCTGCTCGGATTGAGTTGGGCAAGTCATTCCACCAGGAGGGAACAGTTAATGTAAAGGTAATTAATTAATTACTTTCATATTATGGCCGATAACTAATATTTGTCCGATATTAAAATTATAGAATGTCTCGTTAAAAATTAAAATAGCCTAAAATCTGTTAGTTTAGGCATCACAACATTTTAAAATAAAATGAAATTGTTAATATATTTAATATAAAATGTTGCCCAACTTAGATGAATTACTTTCGCAGTGTTATTTCCAGTTATTTTCAAGATTGTAATTGGGCATCATGGAAACGTAAACATGCGACATAATTCGGTAACAACAATATAGAATATTACTGATTGAGAAGTTTATCACGTTTAAATAAAGGTAGTACGCAGTATACAGTACATACTGTGTGCAGTATGCAGCACTGCGTTCTATTTGAACAGACATTGAACAAAAGACAAAACCATACATTTGCTGCATTCACCTCGGTGGCAGAGGTCCACACAGTGCAGCGCAGCAGTTGGTGATGAAGTTTCCGTAGCTGTAGGGGTTGTAGTTGCCTTTGCCTCGTTTGGATGACCATGAACCTTTGATCTGAAACAGTGATGTGACCGTTGAGAACTACAGTAGCTGAGAGGGACAAGCTGCCAACATCAGAGCAGACAGCGACAGGCTGCCTTAATAAACCCTGTGATGAACCAGGGTGAGGGTGGAAAAGAGTTTTAGCTTTGCTTCAAGCTAGGCGTTACGGTGACAAACACCTGCAAACATATTGATCTTCAAACCCAGTCTTTTGAAGTGCTCATTAATTGTCTTCCTGTTACGGAACTTTCCGAGCGTCTCTTTTGATCTTGGCTCACAGTCTTAGACCCCGAGGGACAAATTTAAATACACTTTGTATGCAGGGTCCAAAACTAACCTGCGGTCGGGTGATTTGAGGAAATGTACTGCTCATAAAGATTTCTTAATGGCCGTGAAATATATATTTTTGTTCTTTTGAACTATTGAACTGTTTATTTCTTGCATATTTATAAAAAGCAAACAATATTCTATATACTGAACTGATATTCAGTTTCCATCGTTCTAAAAACATCTTTCTGAAAAAAATGTTTCACGTACACTCTAAACCCGGATTTTGTTTTAAATAAACGTTTTTAGTCGTCATTAATTATTCTTTCTTGTTTTTGTAAAAAACGTTGACATTACTAAATATAATTAGTTGTTTGAAGTATTCAGACGAAATATTGAATGCAGTGATTATGTTAAAGTGACAGCGTTACTGTAGTTAAAGCTAAAGTAGTCTTAATGTACCGATCAACGGTTTTTCCCCTGGCGTTTCACAGTTTAGCTATAATGCTAATATTTAAATCGGTGTTTCTTTTGGTTCACAGTAAAGATAAGTTCAGCAAGTGTGTTTCTGCATGTTCATTTTAGCTGTAACATTAGGGATAATTGTGCGTGCATCTATTAATCATTTTGAGTCTAATATCATCCCATAGAGGAGCCCCGTTTGAACACGTTTGAGCAATGAGCGCGCGATGTTTGAAGATTCCGGCTGGGAAAATTGATTATCCAAAAAACCGGTCAGATGACAGCGTTACTGTAGTTAAAGCTAAAGTAGTCTTATTGTGCCGATCGACGGTTTTTCCCCTGTCGGTTCGCAGTTTAGCTAACGTTATACTGCTAATATTTAAATCTGTGTTTCTTTTGGTTCACAGTTAAGATAAGTTCAGCAAGTGTGTTTCTGCATGTTCATTTTAGCTGTAACGTTAGCATTTCATTACCCTTAGCTTCAGTCGTTTAACATCAGCATGTGTGCATCAATTAGCTTTTTGTTAAAGCTATGTTAGCTTGTCTCTTTGATATATTATCGTGTCTATTATTATTTATAATAACTGCAACTGAGTTGTTGAGCTTAAAGGGTTATGCATATGCTAAAAGTTTATGCTGAAAGTTTCAGTTAGTCTTGAACTGTAACACTTTTTTCTCTGTTTTAGGTGTTCATGGAGTTCTAACTAACGTTACAGGATTGTGGGCAAGAATCTCAAGCATGAAATCATTGACCGACATAGTCTTATAGTCTGAGATATTTCAGTTTAAGAGAGAGAAAGTTGGGCAACTGTTGACAGCTTTCACAACAAATCAAGGTTGGTCCATATCCGTTATAGACTTGCATTGCATAGCTTTTAACAGCTTAAGTAATGAAAATGTATCACAAAAAGTTTACAATATTGGTTGTGTAATGCAATCAAAATTGTGCTTGATTGGTTCTGCTTTCTTGTGATCATTTCTTTAATTTTATTCATCAGTGATTCATTTTACTCCCCAACAGACTAAAGAGCCAACTGATACTAGGTCTCTGGTGCTCAGAGGACTCCCTATCATCCTTGGCGACAAACCTACAGATTTCTACAAAGTATGCTTTGTAAGTAACCTCTGTTTTCTCTCAGAATATCTAAAAGGACATAAAAACATAATCATAGTCTTAGTTATCTAGTCTTAGTTATCTAGTCTTAGTCAACATTCTCTCTCTTAGAGATATTTCAGTCTAAGAGAGAGAATGTTGGGCAGCTGTTGACAGCTTTCACAACAAATCAGTGTTGGTCCATATCTGTTATAGACTTGCATTGCATAGTTTTTAGCAGCTTAAGTAATGAAAATGTATCAAGCTCAAGCTCAGCTCTTGTTGTCCTTGGCGACAAACCTACAGATTTCTACAAAGTATGCTTTGTAAGTATTGTTTTCTCTCAGAATATCTAAAAGGACATAAAAGCATAATCATTTCACCATTAATTGATAGTTCGTGTGTTTTATAAAACCTCTGAGAACAAAGCCTAAACCATTAACTTATTACAATAGCTCTTTGAACCTCTTTGGGTGATCTGTTTGCTTAAAGGGTTAGTTCATCCAACATTTGCTCACCCTCATGTCGTTACAAACCCTTTGGACTCAAGTTTTTAAGAGTACATTTTTTAAAATACAATTTTAAGTATAGTTCACCCAAAAATGAAAATTTAAAGTAAAATTTAAACTTTAAAGATATTTAGCTGAAACTGTGGTCCTTGGTGATTGATATAAAACAGTCAATGGAAACTGTCATTTTTGATAGTTAAAAAAAAAAACATGCACAGGCAAAACAAAATTAATACCTGTGGATCCTGACCATACATGGGAGGTCTTACGAAGTAAAACAATTGGTCTGAGAAACATCCACAACCTCTGCAAACGGTCCTGAGTGCATTCACAACAGTGTAGAGCGTGAGTTTCCTGTCACATATAATAATGTATGCGCAGGGGCAAACTCACACATGAGCAATCTTCCTGTAGTTGATTGCACAAGCAAATGATTTTTAATTTTTATATAGGTTGTGAAGATCATCATTGAAGGAGAAGTTGTGATGGACAATATTGGCGACTTGCCAAAGCTATGTGCATTCTGTATGGACTTGTATACGCACTGCATCTCAACTACCCTAAATCTATGAAGAACACATTCGAGTTCATCCAACAGGTACTTCTCATGTTGGGCCAAACCCAGGTTGCAAACTCTGAAAAAAAAAAACAGCTTACAATGTAAGGAAATGTGAGAAGCTTCCATGAGAAGCCACTTGGGTTTTGCTGTATAAGACATTAAAGTGTGTTCTGTCACTGCATATTAGTGCTGTTAGTGCTCAGTTAATGTGTGTTCACACAATTCTTCAGCCAAGTTTAAAGTTACAGAGGCTTGCCTCCGTTTTAATGCATGCCCAGTTTTTAATGCATATCCAGGCATTCACAAGGGATATAGCATATATTGTTGAATACTGTGTGTTTATGTTTCTTCTACAAAATAGTTACAATTGTTAGTAAGTTAGTTTCAAAGCTTATTTTTTACTTGTCTTGTGGCTGACATGTTTAATGCATTTACCATTTCTTTGGTGAGCAAAAAAAAAAAACCATTTGTGCACTGAAATCTGTTTTTCTTTTTTTTTCAATTTACTTGAAACAATGTTTAATACAATAAATCTCAAAATCTATGTCTAATTACATTGACATTACATAAATATAACATTTATCATTACTTAAAAACATTTGTTAATGTTATTTGCTAATATATATACATATTTTTGTAGTTGTAACTTGCAATAGTTATTTTATGCAACCTACAATATACTCCAAATAATAATTGATGTGAACTAATGATTTTGAGTAAAGACTACTAATGTAAACTTGATTTGTCTACTACATAAACTTAAGGCTCTATGGTAATTCAACTAAAGCGGTTTAGTTTCAATTTGTGTAAAAATTAAAATGGTTTAGAGTGCCCCGTTGGGGTTTCTTTCTAGTTTCTTTTCGCAAATTTCTAGTAAAGTCAACTAATTTGGGTTAAGAGTGTACATTCAAAAGCTTAGGGGTCGGTAAGTTGATTTTTTATTTTATTTTTTCAAAAAATACTTTTATTCAGCAGAAATTCATTATATTGGTCAAAAGTGACTAAATTGTGTTTCAAATAAAATCAGTTCTTGTGAATTTATAATAATCTACAAAAAATAATCCTGAACAACAATTAAGCAGAACAAGCATTTTCATCTGTGATAACCATAAGAAATGAGCACAAAAGCAGCATATCAGAAAGATTTCTGAAAAATTCTATACTAATGGCTGCTCACAATTCAACTTTGCCATCACATGAATTAATTAGCCTATATTTTAAAATATATTAAAATATAAAACTGTTATTTTAAATTGCAATCATATTTAACAATCAAACATATGCAGCATTGCTAAGCATAAAAGACTTCAAAAATATAAAACAAAATAGTGTATTACATTGTCAATTATCACATCAGGTCACATTCATTAGTTAATGAATATTGAGATCATATTCTAAGAGTTCGATTTGAATAGTGAAAGAGAGGTACTCACGTCTTCATTGGTGGTCTGATTGGAGCTCATCAGGTAGGTATGGAATCCTGACAGTCCCACGATGGACCAGATGGAGAAAAAGCACACCACCACTTCCAGAACAGTACAACCATCAAGGAAAACAGAAATCTATACATGATGTACTACTACATCCACTTATTATAAGAGCTGCCTGACGGCTTCAGAAAATGGACTCGAGTATGCTAGAAAACAGCATCATTGCAGCACTGCAATCCAGACACCAGAATCGCATCTTTAACATGCTTAAAGTGCGCTCGACTACACCCCACTTCTGGATATGTGCCCGGTTAAAGCTCTTTTCTTTGTCATTTGATGAATCACTGCTGCCAGAAAATTTATAGAAAATGTACACAAACTTTTAATAGACAAACATCCGCTAACCGCCGGCTTTCCGCTAGTGCTAATAGTGCAGAAACAAACAGCGCTGATTTTAGTCAACAAGGCGCATCTGCAAAAAATGCTGGGTTCAAAACAACCCAATCGCTGGGTCAAAACAACCCAATAGCTGGGTTTGTCCCTTTTTAACCCAGCGCTGGGTTATATTTAACCCAGCATTTTTTAGAGTGTACCGTTCAAAAACTCGGGGTTAAGATTTTTTAAATTGTATATTTAATTAAAAATATAGTAAAAACTATAATAATGTTTATTATTATTATTATTATTGTTATTATTATTATATGTGTATCAAATGATTCTTACTTTTTATTTTTATTTTTTTTAAGAAGTCTCTTATGCTCACCAAAGCTGCATTTATTTGATCAATACTATTGTGAAATATTACAAATTAAAACAATTAAAACAATATAAATTATAACATTATAATATTATAAATGTATTTAAATATATGTGACCCTGGACCACAAAACCAGTCATAAGGGTAAATTTTTCGAAATTGAGATTTATACATCATCTGAAAGCTGAATAAATAAGCTTTGTTAGGATAGGGCAATATTTGGCCGAGATACAACTATTTGAATATCTGTAATCTGAGGGTGCAACAAAATCTAAATATTGAGAAAATCGCCTTTAAAGTTGTCCAAATGAAGTTCTTAGCAATGCAATGAATATTACTTATTATATAAGTTTTAATATATTTACAGTAGGAAATTTACAAAATATTTTCATGGAACATGATCTAAGACTGGTTTTGTGCTCCAGGGTCACATATATATGTTATATAAATGTAATTTATTCCTGTGATGCAAAGCTGAATTTCATTACTCCAGTCTTCAGTGTCACACGATCCTTCAGAAATCAGTCTAATAGGCTGATTTGATGCTTAAGAGACATTTCTTAAAATTATCAATGTAGAAAAAAGTTGTGCTGCTCAATTTTTGTGGCAACCGTGATGAAACATTTTTTTAGGATTCGATTAAAAGAAAGCTCAAAGGAACAGCATTTATTTAAAACAGAAATGTTTTGTAGCATTACAAATGTCTTTGCTGTGACTTACATTTCAATTTGATTTAAAAAAAAAAAAAAAAAAAGTACTGACCCCACATTTTTGAATGGTAGTGCACTTGTTTTCAAAGCATAAAATTTAAATCAAATTTTGTAAGGTTTATGCTGAAAACAAGAAAAAATAAACATATTTTATATTTAACTATAAATATATTTTCCGAAAAAACGTTATACGATTTTATGCAATTTTATTCAAAAATAAAATTATATAATTAAAATATACTTTTCATATATCATTTGCAAATATATGAACTTAAAAGTCCTTTTTTGACTCACTTAAATTGGAGTTTTAAATTATTAACTACATCTTTATATGTCATTTCTGTCTTATGCTTAAAGTATACTGTTAAATGTATACTTGCAAGCATTTACAGTAAATTACAATAAACGATTTTATGCAATTTTGCTGCATATCTACATTTATAAAAGATATTTTAACTAAAATACTGATTAAGAAAACAATTTGCAGTTTGTACCTTGCAAAGCAGGTTTTTGCAGGCACTAGCATGTGTTGACTTGCTTGCTTATGGGAGTAAGTCTATCATGAAGCAATAAATGATGCATGACAAGCTAATAATTGACCGTGAGCAGCAAGCCGGTCTCACTAATGAACACGACAGCGAGACGTCCCTAATACAAATCACTCTTCCGCATATGTGTGCAGTCAGACGGAAGATCTTTCCTCGCAAGCCAATCTCAGATATGCAAAGACTTCCCACAGACCGTATTTAATAACATATTTCTTTCCATTGAAAAGAGAGGGGTACAGACACATAGCAATGAAGATGTAGAGAAAGTCAGCGTGGGCTGCTTTTCTGCAATTGTGTTCCAGAGGTGTGAAAACCAGAAATAGACTGCTATTGCACAGCCTCTTCCCACACACCCACTTTAGTGAAAGGATATCTAGCAGGGCTGTCTTTGAGAGCACTAAGAAAGCCAGTCCTGTTGGATCCTGCAGGAAAAGCACTGGTTATGTAACAAAGAAACGCTGTCACAGAAACCTGAAACACAAGTCTCAAATGAAAAAGCAGGCAGCATATTGAGCAAAGCAGGGCCGTTTCTAGGCATAGGCGAGCTAGGCGGTCGCCTAGGGCTCCACCAGCTGAAGGGGCGCCAATGAGCGCACGTACTGGCACTTTTAGCAGGGTTGTGATAAAGAGTGGCACGGTCACCCTGAAATATGACTGCCGCCCCCACTGGATCCCCCAACATTATTGGGCTAGAGTACTGTCAATCTGACGATGCCTGTATGCCACTAGATCAGAGTGCTGTCAATTGCTGCCTGATTGTTGCATGCAAAGTTTGCATTTGGAGCGCTCAACAACGGCATTAGATCAGTGGGCTCTGTCAGTGCTTTGGCAAGGTAACACTTTTTTTTTGCCATGCAATAAAGCTAAGTTCAAAGGCCAATTTAAAATATTGGTACAGTAAATAAAGTGCACAAAATCAGTATTTTGTTTAGGCAGTATTTGTGGCACTTTTGTGGCTCATTTGTCCAAATATTTGTGGCAGATTTGTCCAAAAGGTGTGCGTTTTTTGCGCCAATGCATTGTTAAAGGATCAGCGTGTCATGTAATATTCCCATATAAACTTTAACATCCAATTAAAAAATATTTGTATAGTAAAATTCGCTAATTCACGAGATCAATACATCCTTTATTAGACCGCTTTGTCGAGTTAAATGCATCCTTACGGAGGTGTCGAAATGCTGAATCAATTCATTCACTTTCAACAGCGCTTAATGGGAGCAGCGTCATAGAGGGCAGAGCGTCACGTTATTTAAAGGGGACGTTAATGCGTTAACGAGTAGCAAATGATTAAGTAGCTGCATTGGTTACTTTTATGCCACTGATAAAGCTTTTATATGTAGTTTGGGGTAACAAAGGGGTTTTAATAGGTTTGACTGAAATAATAATGCAATAACTGACACTTTAAATCAATGTTTCGAGAAACAACAACAAAAAAATTGAACAAAAAACAAAGACAAAAAAGTAGCCATTGATAATATCTAAACAATATGTAGTAGTATAGTATATAGTATCCAAATCAAAATGTAATAAAATTAATTTATGTGTGATTTATGTGTAAATTATGTGCAATGTCTTAGCCACTAGGGATTGTTACATAGGGCTATACAGGCATCTAGTGGCAACACAATGATATTACAGATACTAAATTGTGCAAAATGTTTATCTTAACAGTCAATTTACAAATAATGCATTCAGATTTGTGGAACTCAATGCACTGAATCTCCACAAATTAGTGTCGTTACTATGACAACCAATTTGAATGTGACAAGCAACTGGTGTCTGAAAAGAAATATATATATATGTGGGGGGGGCAATAGGGATTTCGCCTAGGGCGTCAAATTGGCTAGAAACGGCCCTGGAGCAAAGAATCACTGGAATAAGAAATTAACCAGCTGCTGTCTTACAGATGTTTGCAGGCACTCGAAATCCTGGAGTTTTATGGAATTCATGGATGCCACATTAGCAGCTATCGTTAATTAAGAAAACGTGCGAGCATTCCTTGTCTCTTTGTTTAAAAAGTGTACTTATTATGGAAATAGTATACTCTAAAATAATATACTTTAGTGTGAACTGAATGTAGTGTTTTTGGACACTGAATTGCATGTTATTTAAAATTATAAAAAATATACTTTTCATATTATATATCATTTGCAAATAGATTATCTTAAAAGTACTTTTTTGACTCAGTTTAAACTGGACTACATCTTTATATGTAATTTCATATTTACTTCTGTCTTATGCTTAAAGTATACTGTTAAATGTACTTACAAGCATTTACGGTAAATTAAAATACACTTTAATGTCTTGTGTGTCATGTGTTTGTAATTACACATTTGTGATGATTAAGTTGCAGGTTAGTATATTTAAAATGTAAAACATTTCAACTTTAAATGCAATATTAAATAAATATTTAATATTAAATATAGTATATATATAACTTTAAGTCACCTTTCAAGTCAAGTCACCTTTATTTATATAGCGCTTTATACAATACAGATTGTGTCAAAGCAGCTTTACAGTATAAAATAGGAAAATTGTGTCAATAATGCAAGACGATAGTAAACACTCAATTTTCAGTTAAAGACATTATTGATGATTGATTCAGTGATGTCATCATCCAGCTCAGTTCAGTTCAAATAGTATCTGTGCAATCAAGTCGATGATAATGCCAGAATTTAAGTTTTACTTTAGTATTGTCAGTCAACACAATCAAAATAAGGGCCAGATTTACTAAACAGGGCAAATTAGCGTTTAGAGCGCAAATCCATAAAAGCGCCGATGGGAGGGGAAAATTCTGCTGGTGATTTACTGACAGTCAACACAATCAAAATAAGGGCCAGATTTACTAAACAGAGCAAATTAGCCTTTAGAGCGCAAATCCATAAAAGCGCCTATGGGAGGGGAAAATTCTGCTGGTGATTTACTGACAATGCACACATTAAAGAACACAGACGCAGCCAGACATGCTTTTTTGGGCGTTAAATAATGGCGCAAATACCAGAAATTTGACGAGCGCAAACGATAGTAAATCGCGTTGCGTGATTCATTTTAATACTGTCCTCCCGTAAATTTTGCATCTGAAAGAGAGTTGCAAAAATAACTGTGTTCATGCCTTTTCAGCGCTAATTCTTCACTGCACGGCTTTAGTAAATCCTGATAGTACTATTTTAACGCCAAAAGATGGTTTGCGCTGGTGCAAGATGTTAGTAAATCTGGCCCCAAATGTACTTTAAAACATAAACAAATTAAGTCATTGTCATGAAAGTGTACTTTCTTTAAGTGGCATTTATTTTATTAATATTATATTATCTGCAAGCACAGGTAATATTTGTAAATATTCTTTTTAGATTTGAAGTACTCTACAATTGCACAATAAATGCAATTAGGCACACAACTTTTTTTCACAAGGGATGGTATTTAATTTTTATCTAAGGCAATTTAATGTAATTTTGTGATCCAATCACTCAAACTCAAACCGCTCATAATGTAGGTCAGAAATGTATATGACCATGTCGGATTTGTAGTTTAATGCTAATGCATCCTGATGCATCTTGGACAAATCGCTGCTATTTTTGGAGCAAAAGTGCTGAGTGTTGGTGCTTTTTTATATTTTTAACATGCAGTAACACACTGATGTTGCAATTGCAGTCACACACTCAGAAACCCTTTCCTCAAGATGTATTCAGAAGTCAGAAGTCAGAAAGAGCTTTACTGCCAAGTATGTTTGCACATACAAGGAATTTGTTTTAGTGTCACAAGCTCCAGTAAACAGAGACAACAACAACACAGAGATAGTAAAAATAAGATGAGAATAAAATACACATATATAAATATAAATAAACCACAAAACAGAATAAATTGTATGTACAGGTGTGCTATAGATAAAATAGAATAGGGATAGAATAAAAAATAAGTTGTAGAGATGTACTAGGATGTAGGGTGATAAATAAGTATAAGGTTATTGCATACTTTTATTGCACAATGGGAGAACATTAACTGTTCATGAGGTAGATTGCCTGGGGAAATAAACTGTTCTTGTGCTTGGCTGTCCTGGTATTCGGTGCTCTGTAGCGCCGACCAGATGGTAAAAGTTCAAAAGGGAGATGGCTTGGATGTGAGGGATCCAGAGTAATCCAGAGGGATTTCTGAGCCCTTTTCCTCACTCTGGATGTATACAGTTCTTGGAGGGTGGGCAGGGGAGCACCAATAATCCTTTCAGCAGTCCGAACCGTTCTCTGCAGTCTTCTGATGTCTGATTTTGTAGCTGAACCAAACCAGACAGTTATTGAAGTGCACAGGACAGACTCAATGACGGCAGAGTAAAACGGTTTCAGCAGCTCCTGTGGCAGGTTGAATTTCCTCAGTTGGCGAAGGAAGTACAACCTCTGCTGGGCCTTTTTTTACAATGGAGTCGATGTGAGTGTCCCACTTCAGGTCCTGAGAGATTGTGGTTACCAAGAACCTGAATGACTCCACTGCAGCCACAGTGCTGTCCATGATGGTGAGTGGGGGGAGTGCAGGGGGGTTCCTCCTGAAGTCCACGATCATCTCCACTGTTTTGAGTGTGTTCAGCTCCAAGTTGTTAAGACTGCACCAGACAGCCAGCTCTTTAACCTCCTGTCTGTAAGCAGACTCGTCTCCATCCTTGATGAGACCGATGACTGTAGTGTCATCTGCAAACTTCAGGAGCTTGACAGAGGGGTCTTTAGAGGTGCAGTCGTTGGTGTACAGGGAGAAGAGCAGTGGGGAGAGGACGCAACCCTGAGGGGCGCCAGTGCTGGTGGTGCGGCTGTTGGATGTGAATTTACCAATTCTCACTAGCTGTTGCCTATCTGTCAGAAAGCTGGTGATCCACTGACAGATAGAGCTAGGGACAGAGAGCTGGGTTAGTTTGGTCTGGAGGAGTGTTGGGATGATGGTGTTGAAAGCGGAGCTAAAGTCCACAAACAGGATCCTCACATAAGTCCCTGTTTTGTCCAGATGTTGCAGGATGAATATTTCCTGAATATTATGAAATTCAAGATGGCTGCCTCCTGATGACGTCATAATATGCGAATTAGACGACTATATTTACACCCCACATAAACGCTCATGCCCAACATTTTTCTAATTTACAGTAGATCTCTATCTTTAAGCCCTTTCAAGCCACAAGCTTTTGAAATCTTGATGTCAAAATCCAGCATTTTTCGAAAACTCCCTGGCGCCTTCTGAATATTTCATTTTGACTATATCTTGCCATTTCAGCTTTCTTGTAATTGCAACTTCATATCTCACAACCTGATTTTACATTTTGTAAATGCGACTTTATTTTGCACAATTGTGGCTTTATTTTAAATGCCACATTGCGACTTTATATATTATATTTATATATACTTTATATATATATATATTGCAACTCAGAGTTTATTTCTCAGAAGTGAGGCTTGGTTTCTTATAATTGCAACACAATTCGACTTTAAATCGTGTTATTGCGACTTGTTATTGTGACTATATCTGCAACTGTGAGATATAGTCTCAATTATGAGACATAGGGCCAGATTTACTAATACAGGGCAAATTAGCGCGATGGGAGGGGAAAATTCTGCTGGTGATTTACTGACAATGCACACATTAAAGAACACAGACGCAGCCAGACATGCTTTTTTGGGCGTTAAATAATGGCGCAAATACCAGAAATTTGACGAGCGCAAACGATAGTAAATCGCGTTGCGTGATTCATTTTAATACTGTCCTCCCGTAAATTTTGCATCTGAAAGAGAGTTGCAAAAATAACTGTGTTCATGCCTTTTCAGCGCTAATTCTTCACTGCACGGCTTTAGTAAATCCTGATAGTACTATTTTAACGCCAAAAGATGGTTTGCGCTGGTGCAAGATGTTAGTAAATCTGGCCCCAAATGTACTTTAAAACATAAACAAATTAAGTCATTGTCATGAAAGTGTACTTTCTTTAAGTGGCATTTATTTTATTAATATTATATTATCTGCAAGCACAGGTAATATTTGTAAATATTCTTTTTAGATTTGAAGTACTCTACAATTGCACAATAAATGCAATTAGGCACACAACTTTTTTTCACAAGGGATGGTATTTAATTTTTATCTAAGGCAATTTAATGTAATTTTGTGATCCAATCACTCAAACTCAAACCGCTCATAATGTAGGTCAGAAATGTATATGACCATGTCGGATTTGTAGTTTAATGCTAATGCATCCTGATGCATCTTGGACAAATCGCTGCTATTTTTGGAGCAAAAGTGCTGAGTGTTGGTGCTTTTTTATATTTTTAACATGCAGTAACACACTGATGTTGCAATTGCAGTCACACACTCAGAAACCCTTTCCTCAAGATGTATTCAGAAGTCAGAAGTCAGAAAGAGCTTTACTGCCAAGTATGTTTGCACATACAAGGAATTTGTTTTAGTGTCACAAGCTCCAGTAAACAGAGACAACAACAACACAGAGATAGTAAAAATAAGATGAGAATAAAATACACATATATAAATATAAATAAACCACAAAACAGAATAAATTGTATGTACAGGTGTGCTATAGATAAAATAGAATAGGGATAGAATAAAAAATAAGTTGTAGAGATGTACTAGGATGTAGGGTGATAAATAAGTATAAGGTTATTGCATACTTTTATTGCACAATGGGAGAACATTAACTGTTCATGAGGTAGAAAGCTAAATTCCACGAACAGGGTCCTCATATAAGTCCCTGTTTTGTCCAGATGTTGCAGGATGTAGTGCAGTCCCATGTTAACTGCATCATCCACGGACCTGTTTGCTCGGTAAGCAAACTGCAGGGGGTCCAGTAAGGAAAGAAACTGTTCTTGTGCTTGGCTGTCCTGGTATTCGGTGCTCTGTAGCGCCGACCAGATGGTAAAAGTTCAAAAGGGAGATGGCTTGGATGTGAGGGATCCAGAGTAATCCAGAGGGATTTCTGAGCCCTTTTCCTCACTCTGGATGTATACAGTTCTTGGAGGGTGGGCAGGGGAGCACCAATAATCCTTTCAGCAGTCCGAACCGTTCTCTGCAGTCTTCTGATGTCTGATTTTGTAGCTGAACCAAACCAGACAGTTATTGAAGTGCACAGAACAGACTCGATGACGGCTGAGTAGAACTGTTTCAGCAGCTCCTGTGGCAGGTTGAATTTCCTCAGCTGGCGAAGGAAGTACAACCTCTGCTGGGCCTTTTTAACAGTGGAGTCAATGTGAGTGTCCCACTTCAGGTCCTGAGAGATGGTGGTGCCCAGGAATCTGAATGACTCCACTGCAGCCACAGTGCTGTCCATGATGGTGAGTGGGGGGAGTGCAGGGGGGTTTCTCCTGAAGTCCACGGTCATCTCCACAGTTTTGAGTGTGTTGAGCTCCAGGTTGTTGAGACTGCACCAGACAGCCAGCTCTTTAACCTCCTGTCTGTAAGCAGACTCGTCGCTGTCCTGGATGAGACCGATGACGGTAGTGTCGTCCACAAACTTCAGGTGCTTGACAGAGGGGTCTTTAGAGGTGCAGTCGTTGGTGTACAGGGAGAAGAGCAGTGGGGAGAGAACACAACCCTGAGGGGCGCCAGTGCTGATCGTGATAGTGCTGGATGTGAATTTACCAATTCTCACTAGCTGTTGCCTGTCTGTCAGGAAGCTGGTGATCCATTGACAGATAGAGCTAGGGACAGAGAGCTGGGTTAGTTTGGTCTGGAGGAGTGTTGGGATGATGGTGTTGAAAGCGGAGCTAAAGTCCACAAACAGGATCCTCACATAAGTCCCTGTTTTGTCCAGATGTTGCAGGATGAAGTGCAGTCCCATGTTGACTGCATCATCCACGGACCTGTTTGCTCGGTAAGCAAACTGCAGGGGATCAAGTAAGGGTCCAGTAATGTCCCTTAAAGTGCCACAGTAAAGTGGAAGATGTAACACCAACATGTCAGAAAGAAAAAAAAATAAAACAGAATCATCTTTTCTATACCCACTGTGTGTGTGTGTGTGTGTGTGTGTGTGTGTGTATATACTGTATATATATATATAGGTACTGTATATTATGTGCAAATTTGAGGTGTAGACTGAGTATGTGTGTTAGATAAATAAGTGTATGAGTGAATAAATAGTGTGTGTTCCACAGTTATTGTCAAGTGTTCATGAGATGGATTGCCTGAGGGAAGAAACTGTTCCTGTGTCTGGCCGTTCTGGTGCTCAGAGCTCTGTAGCGTCGACCAGATGGCGACAGTTCAAAGAGGGAGTGTGCTGGATGTGAGGGGTCCAGAGTGATTTTGCTAGCCCTTTTGCTCGCTCTGGATGAGTACAGTTCTTGGAGAGAAGGGAGGGTTGTACCAGTGATTCGCTCAGCAGTCCGGACTATCCTCTGTAGTCTTCTGAGGTCAGATTTGGTAGCTGAGCTGAACCAGACAGTTATAGAAGTGCAGAGGACAGATTCAATGATGGCGGAGTAGAACTGTTTCAGCAGCTCCTGTGGCAGGTTGAATTTCCTCAGTTGGCGAAGGAAGTACAACCTCTGCTGGGCCTTTTTAACAGTGGAGTCAATGTGAGTGTCCCACTTCAGGTCCTGAGAGATGGTGGTGCCCAGGAATCTGAATGACTCCACTGCAGCCACAGTGCTGTCTATGATGGTGAGTGGGGGGAGTGCAGGGGGGTTTCTCCTGAAGTCCATGATCATCTCCACTGTTTTGAGGGTGTTCAGCTCCAGGTTGTTAAGACTGCACCAGACAGCCAGCTCTTTAACCTCCTGTCTGTAAGCAGACTCATCTCCGTCCTTGATGAGACCGATGACTGTAGTGTCATCTGCAAACTTCAGGAGCTTGACAGAGGGGTCTTTAGAGGTGCAGTCGTTGGTGTAGAGGGAGAAGAGCAGTGGGGAGAGGACGCAACCCTGAGGGGCGCCAGTGCTGGTGGTGCGGCTGTTGTATGTGAATTTACCAATTCTCACTAGCTGTTGTCTATCTGTCAGAAAGCTGGTGATCCATTGACAGATAGAGCTAGGGACAGAGAGCTGGGTTAGTTTGGTCTGGAGGAGTGTTGGGATGATGGTGTTGAAAGCGGAGCTAAAGTCCACAAACAGGATCCTCACATAAGTTCCTGTTTTGTCCAGATGTTGCAGGATGAAGTGCAGTCCCATGTTGACTGCATCATCCACGGACCTGTTTGCTCTGTAAGCAAACTGCAGGGGGTCCAGCAAGGGTCCAGTGATGTTCTTAAGATAAGTCAACACCAGCCTCTCAAATGTCTTCATGACCACAGACGTTAGGGCCACAGGTCTGTAGTCATTAAGTCCTGTTATCTTGGGTTTCTTTGGGACGGGGATGATGATGGAGTGTTTGAAGCAGGAAGGGACTTTGCACAGCTCCAGTGATATGTTGAAGATCTGTGAGAAGATGGGGGCCAGCTGGTCAGTACAGATTTTCAGAAAGGCTGGTGTCATACCGTCTGGGCCTGGTGCCTTTCTTCTCTTGTTCTTTCTGAAGACCTGGCGCACATCATCCTCACTGATCTGAAACGTAGGAGTGGGGGAGAGGGGGGTTGCAGGAGGTGTTGATGGTTGTGTGGAGAGATGTTCAGAGCGGGTGTGGGGTGTTAGACTGGGAGTTTCAAATCTACAGTAAAACTCATTCAGGTCTTCAGCAAGTTGTTGATTGGCCTCAGTGCTGGGGGATGGGGTCTTGTAGTTGGTGATGTCCTTCAGTCCTTTCCACACTGATGCAGAGTCACTGGCAGAAAACTGGTGTTCTAGCTTTTTAGTGTAGTTCCTCTTAGCCACTCTAATCTCCTTATTCGGTGTGTTTTCTGGCCTGATTGTACAAGACTCTGTCCCCCTTTCTGCAGGCGTCCTCTTTGGCCTGACGAAGATGTCCGAGTTTTGCTGTAAACCATGGCTTATCGTTGTTGAATGTTAAATGAGTCCTGGTAGGGATGCACATGTCTTCACAGAAACTGATATATGATGTTACAGATTCCGTGAGCTCGTCCAGATCATCGGCGGCAGCTTCAAAAACACTCCAATCAGTGCAGTCGAAACAGGCTTGTAATGCCTGCTCTGTTTCGTTGGTCCATCTCTTTACAGACTTTACTACAGGTTTAGCAGATTTAAGTTTATGCCTGTAAGTCGGTATAAGATGAACCAGGCAGTGGTCAGAGAGTCCTACAGCTGCTCTGGGGACCGAGCGATATGCATCCTTTATTGTGGAGTAACAATGGTCCAGTATATTACTGTCTCTGGTGGGACATGTAACATGCTGTCTGTATTCTGGCAGTTCAAAGGAAAGATTTGCTTTATTGAAGTCCCCGAGAATGATTAAAACAGAGTCCGGGTGTTGTTGCTCTGTCTCTGTGATCTGATCAGCGAGTTTCTGTAAAGCTGAGCTCACGTACGCTTGCGGAGGAATGTAAATACTCACGAGAATGAACGAGTGAAACTCCCGCGGCGAATAGAACGGCTTACAGTTAATGAAAAGCACTTCTAGATCGGAACAGCACATCTTCTTTAACGCTGTAACATCTGTACACCACCTTTCGTTGATGTAAAAACATGTCCCGCCGCCGCGCGATTTCCCCGTTGATTCTGCGTCGCGGTCTGCTCTAAACAGCTGAAAGCCGGGCAGTTGTAGCGCGCTGTCCGGAATGGCGTCATTCAGCCAGGTTTCCGTGAAACACAGAGCAGCAGAGTGTGAAAAATCCTTATTTGTCCGGGAGAGCAGAAGAAGTTCGTCCGTTTTGTTGGGTAGAGAGCGGAGATTCGCCAGATGGATGCTAGGCAACGCCGTTCTGAATCCGCGCTTCCTGAGCTTCACGAGCACGCCGGCTCTCTTCCCCCGTCTGCGCGTCCTGAAGCGCTTGATCAGCGCAGCAGCTCCGCCGACTACAACGTTCAGCAAAACGTCCGAATAAACGAAATCCGGTAGAAGATTGTGTGGTGTGTTCTGCCGAATGTTCAGCAGCTCATCCCTGGTAAAACTGATCGTGTTTGAGAAACAAAAAACAGGAAAAACTAACAAAAACAGTACAAACACTGGAGAGCCAAACACTGAGGCTGCCGTCTGCGGCGCCATCGCATGAATTAAAATAGAAATTACAGTGCATTTCTTAGAATTTTACATTTACATTTTACATTACAAAGCCACATTTGTCAAAACTTTAAATGGTAGCCTAAAGCCTTGTCTGAAAGTTTTGAAAAAAGTTTTAAAAGCCTTGAATTTTAAATGGTTATAGAATATGACGATTTAAATTGTTTTGCCACAACTACAAAAAAATTATTATTGCAATTAGCTATCACATTTTAACATTTAGTGTTTCCAGATTTACATTTTTGAGATAACTTCAGGGCCGGCGCTATCTATAGGCATAGCAGGCAATTGCCTAGGGCAATGGTTTTCAACCTTTACTCCAAGGCCCCCTTCCTCTCCTCTCTATGGAGCTGGAATTGCAGGCGGTGAGTAAAACTGCATCAAACGTCTGTGTTTTGTTGCCAATAGGCCCGTGACTCTTAAGATCCGCCCATGGCACGCCTCCAGGAGCTCAGCTGTTTTCGGAGAGAATCGTAAAGCTGTATCTTTCTTTTATAAATCTGATAAAACTAAAGACTCTTCGGCGATATGAAGGATGCAATACTAATATATAGGTACTCAAGATTAACATGAGATTGGCGAAAATGTGTGTGTTATGTCCCCTTTAACAAATTAGCACAAGTCAACCTGCCATACCAAACAAGACCACAGGGAGATGCCAAAGGACTGCAATATAAACGACTTAGGGTGTATTCACACCTGTCTTGTTTGGTTCGATTGAATCGAACTCAAGTTAATTTCCCCCTTTGGTGCAGATCTTTTGGGCAGGTGTGAATACAGCAATTGCACTCTGATGCGGACCAAACAACCGTACCGAGACCCAGCTGAAGACGTGGTCTCGGTCCGCTTCCAAACAAACTCTGGTATGGTTGAATGGATGAACCAATGAATGGATGACCTTAAGCACATGTGTGGTTTTGTTTACAGTTTCTGGTTCACTTGCAAAAAGGGCAGTGTGAAAGCGAACCGCA